>NC_056730.1:952293448-952593448 GCF_019279795.1 Protopterus annectens
GTCAGGAAAAAAAAAAACATCAACAGAGATTGTCTTTTCTTTGATACTTCTCCTGTACTGCACTGATGTACTGTGCAAGCATGGGAATGTAAGCCCCATACGATGCACAGTATATTAGCAAAGAAGGAAGAACATGGGGAACACTATAGTGCTGTTATACAGACATTATTTACGAAAGGTAAGCAATTTCTTTCTTAAATAATGTTATTGCATAATAGCAGTAATCCACTCCTGTTTGTGGGTATATCAGGATTTCCCCACAACTGGTTTTGTTTAATCACTTGGGCTTCACCCTCATACCAACCATGGGTAAATCCTGAAATATCCATGCACAGTCATGGAATACTGCTTAATTATACAATAATGACCCATTATTACTTAAAAGCAAGCAAGCTGATTGGACAGCCCAACAACCTTGCCAGTTGTAAATCGAGCATATACCAATAGAAAAAAGTCCATCCACCAAAGCAATATTGAGCAGCCTAACATTTTTACTGGTACATATTGGAGGGCCCAACAAAATATGAAAAAAAAATCAGGTACAGTCTGCTAAACTACAACAGAAACTTACCTGATTTTCCTCATATTTTTGCACTGTCCCTGTAAATGTCTGTAACAGTTAAAAAAATAATAAACAAACAGCAAGTTTTCTGGGTCTGTTCTTCTGCACCAATGAACTGTGCAAGTGTGGGAATGTAAATCCTACGTACATGCGCAGTACTTCAGAATAGTGAAGGCAACGAAGAAGAAGACATAAGGTCCATAACACAATCACATTATTTAAGAAACACAATTTCTTTCATAAATAATATTATTGTGTAAAAGCAATAATCCACTCCTGTTTGTGGGTATATTAGGATTTACCCACAGTTGGCTTTGTTTAATCACTTGGGCTTTGCCTTCATGAGCAATCCACACCAACTGTGGGTAAATCCTGATATAATTACACATAGTTGTGGATTATTGCTTTGTTATCAGGTACTCCTACCTAACTTCCCTGATCTTTTCAGTTCATTTCACACATATGACGAGTCTATATGTCGGTGATTCTCACCAGTTTATTGGATCAAACAGCTGAGAGGCAAGGAATTAAAAAGCTGTTGTTGAGCTAGTACAAAATAGTTACACTGACTAATCCTAGTGTCTAGGGACACTCCTGTTAAATAGTCCACGTCAGCCACTCAGAGGAACTTAATAGTACTTGATAAGATCTTGTGCTAATTTTAAACTGCTCACAGACTTTTTAGCTTAGATTATCTTGATTTGTTCTTCTAGCCTCTACTTCATGATCTGTTTCCACCTGTTGGTAAACCATTCTTACTCAGATTTCACAGCTTTACACTTATAAATTCCGATAATCACTCAGCTTCAAAATATTAATCAGCAACTCCCAACAGTGAAGAAATATCACCAAAGAAAATGGAGTGCAAAACATTTGGAATATTGTTTTTAACTACTGCCTTTTTTAATTTCTCCAAGTCTTTTAGGTTTCTAATACCATGATGGAAATGGACCCCATTGCTAAGTCAAAGTACTATTAAAGTTCAGGAAATTAGTATTGTTTCAATCTTTGATGTCAGCCAGAAGTGCTCTTCGCAGCACCCGCACTGTGCCCAGTAATGACTCCTTCTGCAATTTGTATGGGGTGACATGTATTGGTAACATATCTAAATACGATTGTAGATTCTTTTTTATAAGACCCCGTTCTCCTACTACTGTTGGAACTGTCTGGGTATCTTCCACATTGCTTTTGTTTCTGCCTGCAAATCCTGATAATTTATGACTTTGTGTCTTTCTGTACACAAGACATTGTAGTCACTGGGTGCAGTGATTTCAATGATCAATGCTACTTTTATCTTCTTTTCATGGACCACTATATCCAGTTTTCTAGCATCTATCTTTTGAACTGTCTGTAATGGGTGATCCCATATGATGTAGACTTCATCATGTTCTATGATGCTTTGTGGCTCATGTTTCCAGTATTTTCAGCCACTTCAGTACCATAATGTTTGCCCAGTCCCCAGTGCAACAGTCTTGCCACATTATTATGCCTTTCAGTATTCAGTCCTTCTGCCATTAGTATGTCACAAACAGCAACGACGTGTGCAACTGTTTCCAATTCTGTTTTACAAAACCTACTTTTATCTGTTTCTCCCACATGTTCAATGGACTTTGTAAACCAACGTGTACGTAGTCCACTATCTTGGGCCGCCAATATTAACCTTTTATCTCTTGGTTTGAATTTGTCTCTCTCTAACCATTTCTGCATTCAATCCTGATCAACACAAGGTTCTTCCAGAAGTTTTCTATACTTGCACTATATTTATGCATTTTCCACTTTTCTTGCCTTTTCTTCTGATTCTTCGCCTTATATTCTTTCTTTGTTTTTTTGGCACATTCAGTTGGTGTCTGATTTTTATCTACTTCTGGTTTGATTTTTATTCCTACTTGACACCAATATGCTTCTGCTAGATTAAGCAGAGAAGTCATCTTAGATTTATTCTCCTTGTGTTTCAAAACTTTCACTACATTTGAGTCTTGTAAGGTCAGCAAATATGTGTGCAGTCCCATGATTGCAGATCTATACATGTAATCAGTTTCAAGGAGGCCCATCCCTCCTTCAGAATGGGGAATATATAATCTTGGTATGCACTGATTTTTATAAATCATTTGGTGAGCATGAAGCATTTTTCTTGTTTTCCTGTCCAATCTAGCCAACACGCTTTGAGGCCAGTCAGTCACTCCAAAACTGTAAGTTAGGACAGGAAGAGCAACTTGGTTTATAGCTTGAATTTTGTTCCTAGATGTCAGTGCTGTATTTATGATTAATTTAAGTTTTCTAAAGCATTCCTTATGAAGTTTTATTCACATTTGTTCATGTTTTATTGTTGATCCTTCATCAATTCCCAAATATTTATACATTCCCTCTTGCATAAGTTCTTTTATGTCACATTCTTGTCCCAAACTGATGTTTTCTTGGCGTGTCAGTTTTCTTGCTTTAAAGGTTGCTTTTGCACATTTATCAAGACCAAATGACATTCTTATATCATCTGAAAAAGTTTGGACAACTTGCAGTTGTGCTTTCAGTTCCTCATCTGATGAACTATACATTTTTAAAGCATTGACAAAGACAAGATGAGAAGTCTTTACACTTTAAGTTTTAGGAGCCAAATTATAGCCGTGGCCTAAGCTGTTAAGTAGATAGCTTAATGGGGTAAGGGCAAGACAGAATAACAGTGGTGACAGAAAGTCACTCTGGAATATCCTCCTTTGAATTTTTATACCTGGGATAATAATTTCTCCTTTATTATGGCTTAATTGTAAAGTGGTCTGCCACCGTTTCATGGTCAATGTAATGTAATCGATCAGTGTAGGGTGTATCTTATACATTTTTAAGCACTCTTTTATTCATGAATGTGGGATAATATCAAATGCTTTTTTGTAGTCAGTGTACACCATACTTAGATTCTTCCCCGCTTTACAGTTCTCCGTTATGACTTTATTTAACAACAAGTGATCTTTTGTTCCATATGATGTTTTAATTCTCCTTTTGTTCTATTGCCATAATTGAGTTTTCTTCTAAATGACTATAAATTGTCAGCATCAGTTCTAGTGTATAGTTTATATGTCGTTGGAAGGCAAGTTATTGGTCTATAATTTTTTGGGTACCTTGAAGGTTCACTCTAGAACATTGTTTTTTCCTGTTGTTAACCAGGTTGGTGTCTGTTTGGGGTGCGCATATAAATAGTTTTTACTCATGGCTAAATCTTCATGCAAAGATATTAATACTTTTAACCAGAAGTTAGGTACTGCATGTGGGCCTAGGGTTTTCCATTTAGAAGCTTTTCTTAACTTTGTTTCAATCTCTCTGGCTGTTACTTTATCCCATTTCAAATCCTGTACCTTTAAACTTCTTATTCTTTCTTTTACTTCTTCTAGCCATTTAGCTTTTTTGTTATGTTCCATAGGATCTTCATAAATACTTCTCCAAAATGTATCTATTTCGTCTTTTTTTTGTTGTTGTCTTTCAATTCCTTTTACCTTGTTTCCCAGTTCTCTATAAAACCTTTTTGGGTCATCAATAAATTGCTAATTTTGTACTTTTCCTTTATATTTATTTTTCCGCCTATGTTGAGATTTTTAGTTTGTTATTTGTGATAGTACATGATAAATCCTGATCTGTTCTAATACTGTGCATTGCTTTTATCACATCTATCTTTCTAAGTATTTTTGTTGATCTGTTCCCTCTTCTATACTATTCTAACAGTGACACTTCTTGTCTTAATTGCTTTATAGTTTTCTCTATTTGATACTTCCATGATGGTATTCGATTTCTCTCCTTCCTTTCCCTCGCTACCCCGTGTTCTTGTGGTAGAATTGTATCAGTTATTGATTTAGCTGCACAGTAATGTATCATGTTTACTTGTGTTATATCGCATGGATCTCTATGGAAAGTCCTAATTAGTGTTCATTAGTTTTATCAAACTTCTGACTTTTTGGGTTTTATTGACCTTCTGCAGTCTATTTCTTTAATTGATCTTAATGTCTATCTATCTCTATTAAATCAAGCAACTCTTCTCTTAGCTCATTTTCTTCTAAAGTGCGGGCACATTTTTGTTTTCCAATTCCTGCGGGCATTCTTTAGAAAGTTCTATAGCATCTTTCTTGGCACATTCTCCTCAGTTTCATTATGTGCCATCTGTTGCTCTGTCATAACTCACTGGCATATCACTCCTCAACATTGACTGCATCAGAGTTTCCACAGTATCCTTGTTCCTTCCCTTTCTGTCCAGCTACAAGTGAATGTTTATACTGGTTTCCTGTGGAAGGCTCCAAAATATCTTCATATGGCACCTGACCAATTGCTTCCCGTTCCACTCGTTTCCCCTTAATTTGGATGTCCATTACTCTATCCTGTTTTGGTGTTTTCTGAATTAGATTTTCTACACTGAATCCTTCACTTCGCAGGAACTCCATAACCTCAGTTTCTATTTCTTTAACTTCTCCATTACTAATCTCCTTTTCTACTTTTCCTCTTTGTCTTGTTATTTTTTGTATTGTGAAGTTTTCCATGTCCGGATTCCTTTGCCTGGATTTATCTTCAAATATCTTTGGTGCTGCCCTTTTTGTATCGATTAGTTTTCCTTTTTCCTTTGCATAAATATTACACCATATTAAATCTCTTTTTCTTTCCCATGTTCATATTTCTTCTTCACATCTCCTGATCTTCCTGTTTTTCCTTACTTTGGGGACTCGTTCCATCATGCTGTGATGTAACCTATGTTAGACCTTCTACATCAAATTTATTTATTATTTATTTTATTTTATTTTACATTTGTTGACCGGGCTAGTCTAACTGGATACATGTCCATTTTCAGTAGAGGCCCGGGGAGAAAAGCTCCAGGAAAACATACAAAATTAATAGAGGATATAACAGAAACAATGTAAACAGTAGTAATTGTTACATAAAAACATTATACCAAAAAATTTATTAATTTTTTTTTTTTTGAACTACTCTTAGTAAATGTAGCATAATGAAAATCTTTTAAGGATAGTATACTAAAGAAGGTATAACATACTTGTAAACATTGAATTTATATGCAAAACTTAGTATAAAGAAGCATTATAGGAAGGTTGTAGTAGATGTAGGTTGAAAGTTAATCAAGAAAAAAATGTTAGAAAGCAAATAGGAGAGCAGTTATATACATAAGAGGGAAAAGGACTCAACTCAACAAAGTAGGAAGATAGAAGTGAAGGAGGTAAACAATTTAGTTAGTCAGGGTTTTTAGGTTTTGTTTAAGAGAGTAGTAGAGGTAGAGGTTCCAGTGTTTAGAAAAAATGCTATCACCTAGTAATTACAACTTAGTACTTGAAGAACATAAGAAGTTAGATTAGTATAAACAAGTGATAAGGTTGAAGAACATAGAATAGTATTTTTAGGTTGATAAAAGATTTTGTGAGCAATGATGAGCATTGATGAGTTGATGAGGTTAATGTGTCATGCTTGCTGGTGCAAACCTGGCAATATTATAGCAAAGAAATTGTTAAGGCGTTAGTTTTAAGGAGGTTAGTCTTTTAGATTAGTATAAATAAATTGGTGAAGCATAGAGATTAAGTGAGAGTGGGCAATGGTGGCTCTGGCCAGAGAGGAGTAAGGAATGGTTTGATTCTGTATAAGGAACCAATTTTCTGTTCACTGCTTGTATGGTGTTGTTAATATGCATATCATAGGTGAGGTTGTTGTCGATTGAAAGTTTGGTAGATTGTTCAGGAGTATAGGGTGCCTTTGCTAGATACAATAGAGATCAATAGGAGCTACTGATAGGTGGAAATAGTAGAAGTTTAGTTTTTGGCATTCAAAGAAGGCAACGCTTAGGAACCATTCTTCAACTATGTCAAATACTTTTGTTATGTAGTGAAGTTCAGAGGTGGAGTTAGCAGAGCATATAAGTGTTGAATCATCGGCATATTAAATACAGGTGGCTTGGTGGGACTGCTATGTGAAGGTTGTTGATAAATAGCGAAAAAAGAAGGGTCCTAGAATTGAGCCCTGGGGACTCCTATGGAGACTGGTAGGAGGGATGATAGTTTATTTTCCCAGAGAACTGCTTGTTGCCTTTTTAAGGTAAGACTTGAACCATTTGAATAACTGGGGGATCAGAGCAAAGAAGTCAAGGGTATTTATGAGGGGATGATTGACCATATCAAAAGCCTTTGACAGGTCGATGAAGAGAGCGGAAGAGAGGGTGTTACGGGGTTCTTATTGATGGTATCTGTGAAGGTTTTTTACGGTTCTTATTGATGGTATCTGTGAAGGATAGAAGGGCAGTGGTGGTGCTGTGAAATGGCCTAAAGCCATGTTGGCAAGTAGCCAAAATATTGTGTTTAATTAGGTGGTTAAGTAACTGATGGTGAATGCATTTCTCCATGACTTTAGCTAAGGGTGAAAGAAGAGCTATAGGTCTGTAGTTAGAATAGTCAGTGGATTTACCACCTTTATGTAGTGGGATGATATGGGAGACTTTCCAGATTTCTGGGATGATGCCATCATTAATGGTTCTATTTAGTAGGATGGATATGGGAAAGGCAATGGATTTTGCTGCTATTTGCAGAGCAGGTAGGTGGTCTGCTGGAGGGGGTAGAAGGCTTAAGCTTTAGGAGGATTTTGTAGATAGAGTTAGTTGAGATAGGGTGAAAGTTGGTAGAGGTATAGAATTGTGGGAAGGTAGCCTCATGTTATCAGTGGAAAGCTGACTTGCTAAGGACTGGATGGTCTCTGTAAAGTAGGTGTTAAAATTATTTGCAGTTTGAAGTGGGGTGTTTTGATCAGCATCATGAGGAGATGGTGTGCTACAGTGACCAGGTTTAAGGAGTCTATTGATGTTTGACCAAAATTTCTGAGGTTGCTTTTGTGAGTTTGTTGAAGCTACTAGTAGTTTTTTTTTGTCAGATAGTATAGCCTTTTTTGTCATATTTCTCAATTGTCTAAAGGTTTGTCTATCAGGGGAGGTTCTGTTCGTTCTCCAATTTTACCAAGCTTTATTTCTAAGTAGTATTTTATTCTTAGTCTCAAGTGTTAGCCATGAGGCTGGTTTGAATTTTACTCTAATAGATCGTAAGGGTGCATGCTTATCAAGGATAGCAAGAAATTGAGAGTTAAAATATGTGACAGCTTCATCAAGTGGAAGGGTTTTTACAGGTTTCCAATCGCAAGCTCTAAGTTCATTTTGGAAGAGTTCAGGGTTGAAGTGTTTCTTAGACAGAATTGTTCTATAGGTTGGAGTGATGGAGATTTTTTTTTGTCTTATTATGTAGGTAAGCATATGATCACTAAGATCGTCTGGTAAGGTACCTACCTTATAAGTACTTGGGTCTTTATTTGTGAGTATCCAGTCTAAGGTACTCTCTTTTTTTGTAGGTTTGTTGATTCTGGTCGTTAAGTTGATTGTTTGAGTAAAACCATGGAGATTAATATGAGTGGAGGGGTTAATGGTATTAATGGTTTTCCAGTCGTTGTTAAAGTCACCTAGTACCATTCTTTCCTGTGGGTAGGTTGTAGACAGCCAGCCAAGAATATCTTCAATAATTATGTTGTTATTACCAGGGGGTAAATAGAGACAAATTACATAGAGGGATTTGTTAGGGTTAATCTGCAGTTTAGAGATAAGGATCAGCCTTTATTTTGCAAGGGTGGGATGTCATTAATAGAGTTTAGAGATCTGTAATCCATTTTTGTAAAGGAGCAACTCCTCCTCCTCCCTACGCTTTAGGCGGTCCTGCCTCAGAATGTTGTAGCCAGGAGGAATTATTTCATTATCTTTGGTTCCTGGTTTTAACCATGTTTTTCTGTGAGCAGAAAAATGTCAATTGAGTGAGTTTCAAGTAGAGCATGAATGCAATTTTGTTGTTGATACTGCGAGTATTGAGGTGTGCTATAAGTAGGGAGTTAGTAAGTTTGTTTAGCCTAGTCTGGTTTAGGTCAGATGTGCAGTGGTTATTTAGTGAAGCTGCTATGGTAGGGCCTGGATTAGGGTGTATGTCCCCATCCCTTAAAAGATGCTTTATGGGTGAGGATATGGGGTTGTGTGAGAAGTGTATCAGAAGTTTCCATTTCTTTGTGTTCAGGTTGTGAAGCTTTATATGGATACATCGATGGTATTGAGGTGACAAATAACAGGGTGAGGAAATGATGTTTATGTGTTCGTGGGAGTAGACTATATTTACTGTGGTAATATGTCTTGGAGGGAGGTTAGTGAGGAATAGATTGGGTTTCTCAAAATGGGTGAGGAGATAGGCAGAGGTTAGGATAGGTAAGAAGATAGTTAGAAGTGAAAAGTTAAGAGTGGGGACTTTTGATATATTATGCATGCTTGAGAGATTGATAATATGAAACTTCTGTTGTCTGGTAGGAAAGGGGAAAAGAAGGCCAGTTAGGAAAAGGAAGAGATCTGTAAGAAGAAAGGAGTGAAACTGGTTGGGAGTAAATCAATAGCAGTAGAGAGTACTAGTGAGAGAGTTGTAGGAGGGAGGTGTGGTTAAATGGAGGATGTTGATTGGCTAACAAAGTAGGTGGGATGAGTAAGGGGTGTGGCTTAGTAAGTATAAAGGTAGGACCACTGGGGGTGGGTGAGATTTGGGGGTAGGGTAGGGAAACGGAGTGGGCAGACACAATTGAATGAGGAGTTGAAAGGAGACAATCAGAAATGCAGGTAGCTATAGGTAAGTATGGAAGAGCAGTGGGAGGGAAGGTTTGGAAGGATGCAGGATAACCAGAAATAGGAAGGTAAAGTATAGTGTCAGGGGTAGAATCATGAGAGGGGTAGTGAGTGCTGAAAGGGATAAACTGAAGGAGAAATAAAGAGAGATATAATAAAATGTAGAGGTTAGACAGAGAGAAAGTGAGTTTAAAGAAGAGAAATAAGGAGAGGGATAGGAGCGCCACCTAGTGGACAACAGTAGTATAGGGGAATAGGGGAAGGTGTAGGAAAGAACTTGCTAGTCAGGAGCTCTGGAAAACTAGTGGAAATGAGTTGGGTCAGAGAGAGTAAAGGGTGCAGGTACTATTTGGTAGCTAGAAAAGGAGGAGGAGGAGGGTGGGGGGAGGCTGTTGAAACTAAGTCCCAGGGTAGCTTTAGAACACTGGTAAGGCAGATATTAGAGGCCTACAGCACAATAGGTATGATTCAAATAACCTACTTTCTTCCTTCTTTAGTTAGAAGATATCAGGAAATACAGTCAGGTAGATTCAGCCAAAGCAGTTTGGTCGGGCCACAAGGTCACAAAAAAGCTTGAGGTTAGGACAGGTTCAGGTCCGTGTTGAGCCAGGTACTTAGGTGAAGGAGGGAGAGAAATGTAAGGATAGAAACATAGGTTAGCACAGGAAGCAGTGATACAAAGTGTAAAGACTGATACAATATATCTATACACACATTGTTAATACATTTCAATTTAGTACTTGTGGGCTACTGGACAGTGTTACAATAGATAATATGGCTACAATTAAAGAAAAACCATTAAGGCATTACATTTAAGACAAGACAGTACAGGAATGCAGGCTAGGACGAAAGGACTAAGGTATTGTGATTGAGCCTTCCAAAAGACAGCAGATAAATTAAGTTACAGTAATTGAAAAAATGTCAAACAGTACAGATTAAAAAAGCAGTCTTAGCTACACCTATAGTGTACTTAATTCGCAATTCCTGAGCAGCTATATGTACATTAATTGAAAAAATGTCAAACAGTACAGATTAAGAAAGCAGTCTTAGCTACACCTATAGTGTACTTAATTCGCAATTCCTGAGCAGCTATATGTAGGGAGTGGGGATAGCAATGCACAGTGGATAACAATGAAATATTGTGGAGGAGCTTGGAAAGGCAAAAACGGCTGATTAGCCCCGGAATGCTTTAGTGGTCAGTGTGGTAGTAGTGTGAAACATCATACAATAGCTGCCGTACCCAAAGGAGGCAATTAAGAACACAAAAAACAGCTTTGTAAGATATTATCAGGACAGCTACAATAGTGCTAATGCGTTCGTAATGGGCACTGACACGGTGATATTTCCAAGCACTCTGGCCACATCTAGCGAGGTGTAGTAGTGTAGAAATAGGCTTGGTAATAGAAAAGGCTAGGATGGGTGATTTAGATTGTTTACTGAGTAAAATTAGAAATACTATGTGTGTTCAACTTCCAGGATATTAATGGGATAAACTGAGAATAGTAACACAAGCTCCTAGTGGGGGAGAGCTAAAAAAGCACAAAACACGCTGGGAAAGGTCAATAACAAAAGTATGAGTGAGAACAGTCTCACTTATGTGCAAGTAAAAGCTTTAACATTAAGTTTGGCAAATATATTGAAAGTGGTACAGGACACCGCTCACTAAACGTGAAATGGAACAGGTACACAGCGTGGTCCGTATTCCTTGGACTGGATGTTAACTACATGTCAGTATGTAGAAAAAACAAGCTCCACGTGGGTGGCGCAGTAAGTAATTGGTGACCGCCCTGTAATGTGTAGACCTGACTATCGCTGTAGTTTAGTGAGTAAAAGCACATTGGCAGAAATAAAAAAGCACAGTTTAGCAAATAAACGCACATTGGCAACAATAGGAAAGAACTGGATAATCTGGTCAGGACTTACATCCAAGCACAGTAATGCAGAAGTAACTAAGTACATATTAGCAAGGCGAGATAGCCATAAGCAAGCAACAGAGGTAACCACAGTTTAAAAGCAATAATTCTGCTTAAAAAATCCTTCGCTTCGCATGCACTCCATAACTACAACTTCTACTTTTTAACTTCTACTTTACTAATCTTCTTTGGTACATTACCTCTTTGTGATATTATCTTTTTATTGTAAAATTTTCCATATCTGGATGCCTTTGCCTGTATTTCTCTTCGAATATCTTTGGGGCTGCCGTCTTTTTATTGACTAATTTGGCTTTCGCCTTTGCATAAATATTGCACCATATCAAATCTCTCTTTCTTTCCCATGTACATATTTCTTTTTTATACTTTTCAAAAATCTCTAGAGTTTGTTGTTTATATTTTCACACTTCCTCAGATGTTTCTTTTTCCAGACAGATCAAAGTTTCTTGGTCTATAAACTGTTTTTCACAAATCTGTTGTATTAATGAGCACACATTTTTATTAGTTTTGACCTGCTTCTGTCCATGATATATGCTATATAACTACAGTCTATATATCAATGTTGTCTAACTACTGCCCTGTAAGCCAGTCTTGCGGTATCAGGAAACGATAATAGAGGGGACTTCATGTAGTTATTTAGTCCATAGTAGAAGCACAAGAGATGAAGCTGCCAACTGCTTCAGTTATCTGCTACTAAGCATACTGAAAAGGTAAGTGACCAGAAAGGAATATCAGTTTAACATAACCCCTTAGGGATAAATATTACTGTCAAACAATTTGCATCTGAAAGGATATGTATGAAGGGCATTTAAGACACAGAGAGCTGAACACCATAAAAATATTTTCTTTGAACATGGAACAAGTAATAGCTGCAATTATGATTACCTATGCAAACAATAGTATAACACTTTACAATATGAATGCACACACACACACACACACACACACACACACACACACACACACACACACACACACACACACACACACACACACACACACACACTACATCCAAAAATACATTAGTTTGATAGGGATGAGCAATAAAGATAATTGTAATCCCTTGTCCCCCAAACATATCAGGACACAGCTAATCCTTTTAGGCTTATTTTTCTTCAATTTTTGAAAAGCTCACTAAAGTCTTTCTATCTGTACAGGGATTTTATATTATAAGGACGTCATTGATTCCCTTGTTATTATTGCAAATAACATTAGCCAAGGTAGTGAAGTGTTATCTCTCTACAATAAATTACCACTCTGTGGCATTCACTGATAATTTCCCACCACAAAACAAATGGGATTCTATATTGCTCTACCTTGTATAACTCTAAACAGCAGATGAGTACAAGGTACTACTTGTTAAAAGGAAAGGAAGTTTCAGAAGTGAAGAGACTATTCCAACTACAGGCCAGACTGCATTTTGTGCTCACTGGCCAAAGTGCTGGAAAGGTACTGTACCAGGAGGTGAGCTGTTATCTCATAAAATATAATCTTCAGTCAAAACTCAGCATAGATTTAGGCCAGGTCATAGAACTGAAACAAGCTTGGGTTGATGGACCGACTGTATTTCCACAAATCTAGATAGTGGTCACCATGCAATAGCAAAGTTTTTAGATTACTTGAAGGAAATTTGCACAACTGGTTTTCCTCTGCTTATTAACTGTGTCAAAGAAGAAATATTTATCTCAAAATTTATTAGATTAGTTCCATAGATATATGCCTATGCACAGTCAAAAGCATGATAAAGGTGCTGTTTCTACTCATATGCCCTAAAAAGGTGGAGTACTATGAATGTCAATATTAGATCATTCACTTTTTTTTTATTTATAAAACAAACATGAACATAATAGAAATGTCATGTTTATACAGTAAGCACATACTTCATCCCTCCTTTGCAGTGCTGGTACAAGCTTTTCCTTCCTCCAGGCCCTCTTGTAGGCTTTAACTGTTTTCTAGAGTTGATAGGTAGGGTAATTCTGTTACATGAAAAAAGAAAAAAGAGATATGTTTGTTAAGCCCATTGTGAAAGATGACAATCTCTTATACAAATGCTGTCTATACTATTAGGTTACCTTGTAGTTGTTCCAGCCTGGAAATATCCCGGTGCATAATAAAACAGAGGTTAACATTCTGGAAGCATATAGATTAATCAAATACCTGTGAAAAACAGTGTCAAAGCCATTGCTTCTTCCAATCACCCCAAAGAGTTGTGATAAAGGGAAACTTGCAAAACATTGTTTAGATACGTTGGAAAAACATTCAACCAACATCTCAGTGTGTAACACACTCTTCCCTATCTGCTTACCAGTTCAAGTCTCTCAAAATTATGTCACTGATGGATCTAACACAAACATACACAACTCAACTCCTTTACCCCATTAAATCTATCTGTAAACAATGCTGTCCTGAACTTTTTACCTTAGTCAAAAGAATTAATATCCTCACATGCTAGAGTGCCTTTTGACTTTACATCATCACACACACACACACACACACACACACACACACACACACACATATATATATATATATATATATATATATATATATATATATATATAAAATACATGCATATACCTACAATTATCAAAATACCTCACAGAGCTCTGAGTCACTGCTTCGCCACCCCTTCTCTGTGTCATTCATAATATACAGAATCTCATCTTGTTTAAAATATACTAAACATTTGTCTTCCCAACAGAAAATACACCCCTGGATTCAATAAAGCTGACACACCTTATTGGCATAGTGGCATGGCTCGAACATGGAGTTTGGAGCCTGTGCGATCCAATAAACAAGGTTGGGGGTGTGCATGAGCCTCCCAGCAGTATTCCAACACGGAAGCAATGGAATAATGCAAATCCCCTCATTTGCTGATGAAAACCATGCAGTTGAGGTGAATTTGCGATCCAGGAATCAGATAGGCATCCATGTTGGAGCTGTGTCCACAGCAGAAATGTATGCGGTTAGTAACTGTATACATTTCTGCAAAAATAAAAATGGGGGCATGACAACTTAATGTAAAGCATGCATTATATTCATTAGGCATGCCAATGGTCAAAACCATGGCCATTGGCATGCCAAAGTGTTGAAAAATTGCAAAAATCAAAAGTTTTTTTTTGGCAGACTTCGACCATTTAAGCAGAGCCCAGTGGCGTGCAAACGTGATCGTGCAGAAAAAAAAATTAGTAAAAAGGCAATTAAATGTGAAACATTAATTTTGCCATTATACTGGGCAGCATGCAGACTCATAACAATGACAGGTAAGAGTGGTTGCTAAGGACATAGGCTTCGGTGCAGTGGTGTAACTAGGGTATAAGCCAGTAGGGGTATGTAAATGAGCTAAATTTATTGAATAGCAAAATGGGAGACCATGTCCACGGGTACCTAACTGTGTAGGAGCTATAATATGGTGGTGTAAGCAGAAGAAGCAGCTGACATGAAAGGGGTGTGTGTCATGCTTGGTTTAAGCACATTGGAGCTCCGCGGCTTCTGTTTGCGCTCAGCTAAGCACAGCTAAGCAAGGGGCTGTGTCTGGGGCTGTGTAGCTGTGCTTGGCTGATTCAAGAAATGCTGATAGTGTTAGTGTCCAGGGGAGGGCCCTTTCTACTCAACAATGTTTACACTAGCTGGAACAGTTTGCACGGTGCACCGCAGGGCTTAAAAGGGGCAGAAATGTAAAAAAAATAAAGGGAAATAGCAGAATAAAATCAATCAACTACAAATAAGTAATAAGGCCTCTGTCACTTACAGTGGCCCATTCAAACCCCCCAATAATATAGCTGGCAGGTGGAATGTATCATAGTCAGCCAATCACACAGGCAGCATCTGCAGCACACCAGTATAAACTATGTGAACACCCTTCAGTCTGTTTTTCCCCACAAACTCTGTATCGTTGCAGTACACAGTGCTGCTGCTTTGCTACATCTCTACATGCTACAGACTGAGGGTGGTGATGAGGATTATGGTGATAACTGGCTCAGACTGAGGAGGAGGAGAGTGTTCAGACCCAGGGTAACCTTTCAGGGGCTGCATGAGCTGGAGATACTAGAGCACTACAGAGTGGACAGGGACATACTACAGCAACTCACCGAGCTCTGCCAGTTTCACCTCAGACACAGAGCCAGCAGAGGGGAACCCATCCCAGTCAAGACCAAGGTATGTGTAGCCTTAAGAATACTAGCTACAGGTACTTTCCAAAGATCTACTGGGACATCGTGGGGGTCTCACAGACATCTGCATCCAGGGTACTCCACCAGTTCCCGGATGTCATGCTAAAACATACCAGTGAGTACATTTATTTCCCCAGCACCCCTGAGGAGAGGACCAGCAATATGTCTCTTCCACCATGTAGAACACTACCCAGAGGTACTGGGTTCTATAGACTGCACTCATGTCCCCATCAAAGCATCACCTGGTGAAGACAGTAGAGTGTACATCAACCACAAGGGCTATCACTCCATCAACTGCCAGGTCATGTGCAAAGTCCAGGGCATTATCATGAATGTTTGTGCTGGCAGCCCTGGCAGTTATCATGACTCCCACATCTGGCATGCCTTACAGCTGTACAGGGCATTTGCCAGGGGGGACATCCCCATTTGGCCATCTCTTGGGGGATGCTGGCTATGCACCGGAACGGTGGATGATGACACCCATCAGAAATGCACACCCACCCACCGAAGAATGCCATAATGAGGCAAACACACAAACTAGGAATGTTGTAGAGCATGTGTTTGGGCTGCTCATGTCACGGTTCCACTGTGTTGACATATCTGGTGGACCCCTGCAGTACTCTCCAGCCACATGTGCACACATATTCATAGTATGTGCCATACTATACAATATGATCCTGCAGAAACACCTGCGGCAGGAACATCACAGGGAAGGGCACACAGCCCCCAACCACTGCCAAGGTCTCCACAGGCACACAGGGAATCAGAGGAGGAATCCCCTGAGCCTGCCCCTGTAGGCAGACATAGGCATGCCCAGTATGCCCTGGCCTTGACAAAAAGGCAATGCATAGCACATACACTGACAGCCTAGGGACCCAGGGATGGACAAATCTCTCCAACCTGTACACACAGTAAAATGGATGCCACACACATCACACTACCTGTACCTTACTATGTATAGGCTGTGTACTGCATGCATTCGACAGAGTCAGCCCTCAAGCACCGTCCTCACAACTGCTGCAGGCACAAGGTAAGTCACTCTTCTTAACAATAAATGAATGGAGTAGTACATTTTGGTAGCATATCTAAGGTATCGCTGCATGTATGCAATGGAATGGGGTGGCCTACTGGGATAGCAGCAGACAACTGACAGCTATGTGAGACAACAGGAAATGTACGCCCAATACTGGCCTCCCCAGAGTATGCAGTAGTCCCCTAGGTGAGAAAACTCACTGCAGTATATGTGAGGGACTAACAAACTGAGGGGGGGTCATGAGGCCACATGCATGGATGTCAGTGTTGGGGTCTCATACTCACCCCTCAGCCTTTCCCAGCAAGTCAGCCATAGAAAACCATAAAGAAATGTCTAGCAAAGGCCCACAAATAGGGACAATGATGAAATATTCCTCTTACAGACTTACACAGTGATATCACAGCAGGTCTTGCAGTTGCATTAAGTCTCTGAAGGGTAAGAAGTCTGAAACTCAAATGTCTGCCATTTCATTCTAACTGTCTGTCTTTAGTAATATGCCAGTATTCTCCAAGACAGGCACAACACTATGCAAAATGGAACCCATATGTAAAGTCAACATCTGCACAGTCTGTGCAAATGTGTACAGATGACAGGTATGCCCCCTAACACACCCATGTGCCCATAGAAATGCAGTAACATTTATGTCTGTAGGGTAATAGCAGCAGAGCACACATTCACAGGGCTGTCCCAATCAACTTGATAACCTGTTGCATGTCCACAATATGCAGGGGTCAATGAGCAATGTATATGCCTGGTTAATACTGTCAGGAAGTGGGCAGCACTTACTCTTGGCTGTTGTGACTTAGTGGCCTAGGTACAGTACTGTGGTTGACAGGGTCCATGTTCCAAGACTTTCCGTGCCAACTAGTTTGCATGTCAACTACACCTATGGTAGGAGTTGTACACACTGTCCATAAGTCAATATCCATTACTGCAGGAAAGCTGGACAAGTCAGGGACAGGGGGCCACACATATGGACAGTACACAGCTTGGAGTAACCTACAGTGCCTAGTAGGACAGCAGGTACCTGAAAGTCAGTGTACTGCCAGGTTATAAATGGCTGTCACCTTACTGTGTCAGCACTGACAACAAGTCACTGGCCACCATCCTTACCCCTGGAATGACAGACTGTCTCAGAAGGACCACAAGTATGCCTTGTATATCTGTTCTGCTTATCCTAACACTGTATTTGCCTGCCAAACTATTTGCAAAACAAGAAGGGTTCATGTCAAAACATCAGTTGCAGACAGTGGAGAAGCAGACATCATACCCATAAGAAAAATCAAGCAAATACCAAACCAGTCTCCCAACTGTCTATGTTTTGCAGAGCATTATTAACACCCTGTCCCCATGTGTGGGCCTGTGTCTAACTGTCATATATGGGCCTGTCCAAATGTCAGTCTGTGACAGTTTGACAGCTAGGGCCAACATGTAGCCTCATAATAACATAGCAACACAAACCATCTGAGGACCACAGCAGATGTAGTGGTTCAATGATGGACAACCTGCTAAATAGGTACACTCAGAGGTGTAAAGTCCATAACCCTGTGTGTGATGTTACAGCATCTACTCCGCTCACACCAGAAATACAAATACATGACAGCAGCCACTGTGGGCAAAGCCTCTGACTGGACTAGAGAAGGACAAAGAAACACACATAAGGGGAAGGGGAACCTCTGGCCAGACAGATGGAGAATGTGCACACCAGAACAAATTGTGCAGTAACATGGGTTTCCTGCAGTGTATGAAGTCAGTAAACATCACTCACAACTACACACCCACATAAGTGGAGATCCTCAACAAAACAAAAACCCAAACAAAGGGCACCTCAGAGGCAAAAACACATGAGAACTCCACAAACCTTCACACCACAGAACATACATAGTTCACACACCAGTGTCTCGCAACCACTAAGGCCTTACCATAAACTCAACATATTGCTCATAGGAGACTCCATCATGAGACACACAGATGTGCCTCTCACCAGGATTCCTTGAAGGGTGTTTGCCAAGGTATCAGAAGCACCATTAAAAGTTGGAGTTTGTTTCCAGTTACTGCCTCCTGAGTGTATTTTTTGGATATTTCTTGTTGTTGTGAGTTTGGATTTGGATAAGGAGAAAGTCATTCTTACTTGTTTGTCAGGTGCCAGAATCTGCCATATCACATGTGTACTCAAGACACTGCACAGCAGGTACTGTTATCACTCTGTCCTAGTCCATGATGGTGAGAACAATGTCAGATGTACCTCCCTGGACTATAGGAAGACAGACATGATTCAGCTTGCTGAATATGTGTCCCGTGCATGTATGTCCCTAGCCTTAAGCAGTATTCTACCATCACCCAGAATGATGGCTCAATGCAAACAGAAAATGATTGTCAGTAACAATTGGCTTACTTACTGGTGCCATCCCAGGGGGATCCACTGCCTGGCAGCCTGGGAACATATGATCGACAGACACTGCTGCTTTGCTAGAGATGGCCTGCATCTGTCTCACTTGGGCTTCAGGCCTCTGGCAAAGGCCCTTGCCTCCTCCATAGTGCCTTTTTAGGGAAAGTCATGGGGTCCATACTACCAACATAAAACACTCAACAAAACACAAAATAAAGGCCATGCTGCTAAATGCTAGGAGTCTAAACCAGAAAATGCACTCATTGCAAGCATGTGTAACCCTGGAAGATGGTGACATTTGTGCACTCACAGAAACCTGGGCCACAGCTGTGGACAGCAACCCATCCTTACCTGATCACTCATCCTGTCACACAGCCAGACCCCAAAATGTGGGGAGCAAAGCCAGAGGAGGTGGAATATAAATATATATTAGACAGACACACACCTCCAGGCTGGTCAAACAGTCTAACACACACAAGACACTCCCAGTGCAGTTAACTGTTGACAAGACCCCTATGCAAATTATAGGTAGCTGCAGGCCAACATATCTGACTCAGGATACCCACCCCACATATCTAGCCTTCTACAAATCTATCAAGATTCTACCCGTTACCCTGATCCTGGCTGACTTATATTACCCAACCATTGATTGGAAAACCAACCATGCCAGAACAGAAATACAGAGAGATTCCCCCATCTTAACAATGCTAAATCCTTAGGACAGCTACTTGATACCTCCACAAGATGTGATACATATGTCAGACTTGGCAGTAACCAATATGATTAACCACTGCAGCACCCCTATGGTGTCATTCTCCCTGGCGAGATCCGACAAAAAAGCGGTCACGTTCAATATCACCATCCCTCCTGACCCCCCTCTAGCCATGGTAATATGAAAATGTTTCCCAAGCCGATCACAACCACCAGAGGGATGGTATAAAAAGCTGAACAGCCCCCTACCCCACTGGAGGAACAGGCACCAACATCCAAATGTACACAAAAGTACTATACCAGCATATATATAGAGATGCATGGAATCAGGAATACCCGACAGTACAACATCATCATCCACAAGGGAGAGTAAACCTGTCTGGAAACATCTGCAGTAAAGGAACTATATAACAAAAGGATAACATTGCTGTCCAGGACTGAGAAGGAGCAGGTGCACAATTGGAAGTAATCACCCCTTAGCCTGAACAAACAAATCAGAGCACCAGTGAAATCCTCTAAAGGCAACTCTGAGTCCAAATTGCCCACATTTAAGACAGACAATCATAAGGCCTTCCTCACATATGTCTGCATTCCCAAAGGAAGCTCCCAGATCTGTACAGAACTGGTGGTCAAGGGCACCACATACACACATGCTGTAGATATAGCAAATCTACTGGATGACAGATTCAGTGGAAATGACTCTCCTCTGCTACCCCCCCCCCCAATCAGGAAAGCAGGACATTCCCAGTACCTGAACATCCAAGTCTTATCACTGGTGAACAGGGCATCACTGTTCTCTTAAAGCCAAGAAGACAGCCTCCATGGGACAGGACTACAACCCAGGCTGCAATCTACATGAACTCAGTTCATGCCTGAGTTCATGTAGGTTGCAGCCTCCATGGGACCTGAATACACCCCAGGCTGCAACCTACATGAACTCAGGCATGAACTGGCAACATCATTACGCAACCTATTCAACCAAAGCCTGAGTACTGCCTTTGTCACAGCCGAGTGGTGGACAGCCACTGTCCTCCCTTTATAGCAAGGTGGAGTGTTCACTGATCCAGGAAATTAAAGACCCATAAGCCTAACTAGCCTGATCAGCAAGGCCATGCAATGGATTATCATGGACCTCATTAACAGAGACATTGGCAAACTCCAAATACTCGACCCCACACAGTCTGCCTTTCTTAAGGGGAGGTATGTCAGTGAAATCTGGATGACTTCCCTAAGACAGCCAACAAAGGCATGGATGAGGGAATGATGGTGCACTCCGGCCACCTTGACTTGGCCAAAGCCTTACACACTATTCCCCACTTGGCCATAGTACATAAACTCTATCAACTAGGCAGCAATCCATATGTTACCAGATGGGTAGAAAACTGGTTCATTGATACAACCCACATAATCATAATAGGGGTAACCAACTCAAGCAGTACACCTGTAATGAGTGGCATATCCCAGGGATCAGTCTGGGGGCCTCTGGTATATAGGATATATGTCCCTGAGGTGCAGGCCAAAAACGCTGGCCTATGGCTGACCAAGTTGGCAGATGACTGCAAGCTGGGAACAGTCATCAATACCCAAAGTGATGTGAACATCCTACAACAGGGTCTCCCCAAAATAAATGACTGCTTCCAGAAACATGGCCTCAAGTTGAATGCCTGCAGAAACATCATCATCCTCTTTGGGGAAACTGACATCCCCACATATTATCACATTAACAACAATGTCCTACATGCACAATCAGTAATGAGGCATTTGGCCACCCAGGTTGATAGCAACCTGAATTCTGAGCACCGTGTTGCTTCCATTGTACAGAAAGCTTCATAGATGTGCCAACTCACAAGTGAGGGTATCTCATCCAGGGACAAAGAGGTCATAAGATCCATGTATTCTAACCTTATAAGGCCAATTATTTTGTGCAATGCCCCCTTTGGCATGTACCTCACAAAGCACATGCAGCAGCTGGAGAGACCACAGAGGTTCCTAACCAGGAGAATCCAGGACCTCAAACACGTACCCTACACAAATAGGCTAACAGCACTGTCCCTCTACTAAGTTCCATACAGACTCCTCAGAGGTGACCTCTACCTGGCATACAAACCAATCCAGACCCTGCCTTAATGGGACTGTTGCACACCTGGAATTCAAGGCCCACTCAATCAACCCATAAGCGCAGCATCAACCTGGTCTGTGATATCAACAGGGATTGTTGGTGTGACAGATACATGTCTCACAGACTCCCATATCTGTGGAATACACTCCCTGTCCACATCAAGCCGAGTGCCTCAATACCCCTTGTGAAGTGCTCCCTGTATAAGTGCATGGGAAACAGAAAATACAGTCCTGTGATTCCACCTGTGTCCCTGCTGGACAGGGGCTTTGGGTGCTGACATGTCTTAACATGGTCTACACTCTCATCTGCGAGGGTTATAAGGGCTTGTCTTTCTTGTTCATAGGTTCATAGGTTGGTACTAGGCTATCGGCACTAGGGCCTGTACAAGCCTAGCCATAACAATTCCCTGTCTATTTCTTCTCACAATGTTAACACTCCTGAACCACTGTCTAGCAGGGCAACTGACGTGATCCCTGGAGTAAATTTCCTATCTCCCATCCAGTCGTCAAGGTTCCTTTTGAAGAGGGCCAAAGAGGCACTCTGCTTGACATGTATTGGCAATCTATTCCAGAGTCTGGGGAGTCTCTGGGTCAGGAACCTATCCCTCCAGCATGTTTTGTTCATTGTGATGCCAAAGGTTTAGGTCCCTGGAGCATGTGGCTCTGATGGATTGGGATTTCTTTAAGTGTAGCATGTACAACAGCTCTGGGTTTGACATGGCCTTGTATGTTAAGCAGAGATTGCCTCTGAGTAGACGATATGTGACAGAGTATAGCTGGAGTTTTTTTAGTTGGTCAGCATAGGGCATCTGCTTTAGGCCTGTGATTCTTTTAGTGAGGTGTTTCTGCAGCCTTTCCAGTTGTTGCAGATGTCTTGTGAGGTACATACCAAATTGGGAGTTGTACTCTATGATGGGTCTAATGAAGGATGAGTACAGTGGGGCAATGACCTCCTTTTTTCTAGATGAAAAGCCTTTAGTGATGAGGTGTGCCACATAGAAGGATTTCCTGACTGTTGTGGCGATGTGGTTATTGTTGATGAGACCACTGTCCACCTGTGTTCCTAAGTCTCTTATCACACTTTCAGTGTTTAGTGTACTGCCACCTACGTGGTAATTAATGGGTACATGTTTTTTCCCAAAGGGGATAACTATACAGTTCTTGGCATTGAGCTTGTGCCCATGGCTCTGGCACCAAGCATCTGTTTCTGTAAGCCCCTTTTGTAGAATATCCACATAATTTGGGAATTTAATAATGGCTCCCAGTTTGCAGTCATCTGCAAACTTTGTTAGCCAGAGTCCCTTAGTGTTGGCCTATAATTCAGAGAAGTAGATGCCAAACAAGAGCGTCCCAGGACTGCACCCTGAGGTACTCCACTTGTCACTTGTCTGGAGCTGTGCCAATAACCTAGTAACCTCATATCAACCTATCAACCTATAAACAAATGTCTGTCAGTGATTCATCACATTACTCTACACTGCTTTGCCACTGACATACCTGGAAATCACAATGCTATGTGGAATATACCACACACATATAATGGACATCTCTGCTCAGTAAAATGCACTCTCTACCCACACCAGGATATGACTTTTCAGTTAAGAAAAATACCACACAAGCAGGAGATCTCCAGCCAGTATATCACTGAGGTGCTAGACTGTTTACACAGCTTCATTAGCCAATCCGCTCTAGCCACACCTCTCAACTGGCTGGATTGGGTGAGAATGTCTAGTTTGGTTCATAATTTAGGTCTGTGCATCATACATCTTGTATTTCTCAGGTAAATCACCGTGATGATCTGAGGATTTCTGTCAGTAAGTAATGAGACAATACATTTCAGTGTCAGATGTCATATATGTCAGAAAATGTCTGCTAAAACCAACCCAGTTACTCTAGCAACTTTCTACATTTATAAGAGCAATATTTATAGTATCTCCCGATGTCTGGGCCATTGTCCCCCCATTTTGGCAGGCTATCTCCAGATTTATTGCACTAACAGGTTGAGAGGTATGGCTGTAGCACACAAAACCCCAGACCGGACTACAACTATTTCTGGAATGGAGTCCTGCTCTTACTATAGAAGGTCATACTGGGCATGCTCCTACACTTAGAAAATTACAGCCCATGTCTAAACCCACATCAGACTATATAACTGTATTGTGCATATATGTCTTTGCATACAGACAGCTATGTACACCTTAACTGTCTCTACCCACACCCATCAGACAGGATTACCCTCAACTAGCTTTAGGTGGCCCATATGTGATAAATCTGTACCTGTTGCATGTGTTACACAGACATATATATATGGGCAACATGTAACAATATTTCAAGCATACACATACATAGACATGAGGAAGAGAGAGAGAGAGAGACAGACAGTGATAGAGAAAGAGAAAAAGACAGGGAGACACACACAGAGAGTGAGTCATAGACAGGGATACCCTGAAAGGCATAGAGTGATGTCCTGCTGCAGATAGTTGAATGCCAGTTGTAACCAGTCACATGTGCCAGCATGAAGGTGAGTGCATTGTGTAACAGAACTGAGGTAAGGGGTTGTGATATCACATCACCTGCCTTTGTGTATTTGTGTATTTGTCAGTTAAAGTATTATGAGGCCTTTCCCACTCAGTACACTTCCCATTACCCTACTTTACAAGATCTGCTGATGTCATTCACCTTAGAAGTACCTTTGGACACTTGTCAGCCCTATAAGCTCTGTGGCGTGTGTGATAACTGCATAACACTATAGTACAAATAACTAGATAGGTAGGGGTTTCCATCTCAATTCTCACACATGTAAGTGTGTGTTTCTATGTGAAAGTATTTTGAAGCCTTTCCCACCCAGTACACTTCCCATTGCCCTACTTTACAAGATCTGCTGATGTAATTCACCTTAGAAGTACCTTTGGACACTTGTCAATCCTGTAAGCTCTGTGGCTCATGCAATAACTGTGTAACACCATAGTATAAATAACTAAATAGGTTGGGTTCTAATTTCATTCCTGGCAAATGTGTGTGTTTGTAGGTTAAAGTATTTTGAAGCCTTCCCCACTCAGTACACTTCCCATTTTCCTACTTTACAAGATCTGCTGATGTCATTCACCTTAGAAGTACCTTTGGACACTCATCAGTCCTTTAAGCTCTGTGTTCCATGCAATAACTGCATAACACTATAGTAAAAATAATTAGATAGGTAGGGGTTTGCATCTCAGTCCTAGTAAGTGTGTTTGTAGGTAAAGTATTTTAAAATGTTTCCACCCAGTACACTTCCCATTGCCCTACTTTACAAGGTCTGCTGATGTCATTCACAATAGAAGTACCTTTGGACACTTCTCAGTCCTATAAGCTCTGTGATGCATGTGATAACTGTGTAACACTATAGTACAAATAACTAGATAGGTAAGGGGGTTCTAATCTCAATACTGACTGTGTGTGTGTGTGTGTGTGTGTGTGTGTGTGTGTGTGTGTGTGTGTGTGTGTGTGGGTGTGTGCTGGTTATACCATTTTCAGGCCTGTTCTACCCAGTACACTTCCCATTGCCCTACCTTAGAAGACCTGCTGATGTCATTCACCTTAGATATACCTTTGGATGCACTTCAGCTCTATAAGTTCCATGGTGCATGCAATAACTGTGTAAGACTATAGTTCAAATAACTCAATAGGTAGGGGTTCTAATCTCAATACTGACAACTGTGATACTGTGTGTGTGTGTGTGTGTGTGTGTGTGTGTGTGTGTGTGTGTGTGTGTGTGAGAGAGAGAGAGAGAGAGAGAGAGAACTGTATCCTCTGTGTGTGTTTGTGTACTGGTTATACCATTTTGAGGCTTGTTCTGCCCAGTATTACAAGGGCTACTGAAATCATTCACCTTAGATGTACCTTTGGACACTTATCAGCCCATAAGCATTGTGCACTTACCCACATTCATGGAGGCTCTCAATAAAAATTTGCCCAAGCAACAGAGACCTCCCAAGCTAAAATGCAGGCAACCACCACCCCCCCAACACTACCCAAATTACACATAGCCCACAAAATCAGTGTGCCACTCAACCTCAGCCCATATGACAAAACAACGTACCCAACACACTAGTCATAGGTGACTCTATAGTCAGGCACACTGATGTCCCACTCACCAGACTAAACAAGGAGAAAGTTACTGTCAGCTGTCTATCGGGTGCCAGGATCCACCACATAATGCATGCACTCAGGTCACTCCATGAAAAGTAGAAATATGACTCTGTCATTGTCCATGTTGGTGTGAATGACCTGAGACATACCTCCCTGGACTACATGAAAAGAGACATAGAGGAGCTCTTGGATCTGGTAGCCCAGGCAAGTATGACCCTAGCCCTGAGTAGCATCCTGCCATCGCCCAGAATGATAGCACATTACAAGGACAAAATGACTTCAACAATTGGCTAAGCTTTTGGTGTCATTCTACGGGGATCCAGTATCTGTCTGCCTGGGACGACATGGTCGACAGACCATGATGCTTTGCCAGGGATGGCCTGCACCTGTCACCCCTGGGATTCTGATTACTGGCTAAGGCTCTTGCCATCCCTATAGTGCCTTTTTTAGGCAAGGTTCAAATGCTAAATTCACCACCATAACAGGTACAAGCAAACAAACTCTGAGGGTAATGCTACTCAATGATAGAAGTCTATACCTCAAACTACACTCACTGGAGGCATTCCTTAAAATGGAGAACATCGACATCTGTGTGGTGACAGAGACTTGGTTCAAGGCTCCAAAGAGCACCTCTGCATTACCAGGCTATAATTCATACCACACCTTTCAGCCACCTAACCTAGACCAAAACACTAAAGTCAGAGGCGTATCCATATTCATTAAGGATATCCGCACCTCCAGGCTAGTTGCTCAACATAATGCATCTGAAATTATCCAAATGCAACTAACACTGGGCAAGACTGCAATCCAGGTTGTTGCTTGTTACAGATCCCCCACCATGCCTCAGGATTCCCACTCTTCATTTCTTAAGATACTGGAAAATATTGCGCTACAACCCAATACCTTAATTATGGGTGATTTCAACTACCCCACCATCAAATGAGAAATCTACTCATGTACCAACTCATTTGCTCAACGTTTTCTGGAATTCATAAATTCCAATGCCTTGGATCAGCTTGTCCACACCCCCACCAGGAGCAGCAATATCCTGGACCTGGTTATTACCAGTATGGGTAACCGGTGTTCCACACCAGAGGTCATCTTCTTGCTGGTCAGATCTGACCACAAGCTAATCACCCTAGACATCCATATCCCACCCCCACCCCCGTTAAGGAAACCAGTGTCAAAAACTACTCCAAAGCCAACTTCATGCTTCTTAAGACAGATGTAGCAAACTTCATGACACCCGTGCAGATGGAAAATAGAGGTACGACTGCTGAATCTTACACAAATGCACTGTATAAGCACATACACAAGTCCATGGATTGTGCCATCCCTAACAAAACCAAGATGCAATCCTCCAAAAAAGGAAGCCAATATGGTGGTCCCCTGCCATAAAAAAAACTCTATAACAGAAGGAAGAAGCTGTTGCAAAAAAAATTAAAATCCCAAGATTGGAGGAACTCCCTGGTCAGCCTCAGCAAAAAGCTGAGAATCCTCATAAAATCTTCTAAAGCCAGTTATAAAAATAAAATCGCCACTGATTCCAAAGACAACCACAAAGCATTCTACAGCTATGTCAAGAATCTCAATGGCAACACTCAGATCTGCTCTGAGCTACAGCACAATGGCACTAAATATACAGAACCAACCAATATTGCCAACATCCTGGCAGATAGGTTTAATGCTAACTTTACCCCCCTCTCACCCTCCAAAGGGCCTATCTTAATACCGAAAGAATACAAAGCCCCTGTAATCATGGATGAACAAGTAAAGACCACATTCTCCAAAGCCAAGAACACAGCATCCATGGGACCAGACAACATACCAGGCTGCATACTGCACGAACTACAGAACAAACTGGCACCCCACCTAAGTGCCATGTTCAATCATAGTCTCACCTCAGGCTATGTGCCTACTGAATGGCGTACAGTGATGGTTATTCCACTCCACAAAGGGGGTGCCACCACAGACCCTGGAAACTACCACCCCATTAGCCTGACAAGCCTGGTCTGCAAGGCCATGGAACATATCATCTTGGAGCTTATAAACAAAGACATAGGTAACCTCCAAACCCTGGACCCCGCTCAGTTTGGATTTGTAAAAGGTAGATCGTGTCTACCAAACCTGATTGACTTATCTACAAGGTAGTACACACAACCTATCTTGACCTCGCCAAGGCTTTTGATACCATCCCCCACTCTGGAATTATAGATAAACTCACTAAACTGAGCATAAACCCTTATGTCACAGGATGGGTGGCCAACTGGCTCACTGACAGAACCTGCACAGTAAAAGTAGCTGACTCCAAGTCCGACTTCAGACCAGTGATGAGTGGAGTACCACAGAGTTCGGTCCTGGGTCCTCTCCTGTTCAGCATCTACTTCTCTGAAGTGCAGGCCAACACAGAAGGTCTTTGGCTAACAAAGTTCACAGATGACTGCAATCTGGGAGCCATAAAAGAATCACCTAATGATTTAGACATTCTACAAAAGGGCCTCACAGAGACAGATGCTTGGTGTGAAAGTCATGGCCTCAAGCTCAATGCCAAGAAGTGCATTGTCATCCCCTTTGGGAAAAACACAGTATCCATGAACTACCACATAGGCAGTAGCTCACTAAACACTGAAAGTGTGATAAGAGACCTTGGGACACAGGTGAACAGTAGTCGCTCCTTTGATAACCACATCGCCACAGTAATCAGGAAATCCTTCTACATGGCACACCTCATCACAAAAGGGTTCTCCTCTAGAAAAAAGGAGGTCATTGTCCCTCTCTACTCATCCCTCATCAGACCCATTTTAAAGTACAATGCCCCATTTGGCATGTATCTCACAAGACACCTACAACAATTGGAAAGGCCACAGAAATACCTCACTAAGAGGATTATCAGCCTCAAACAGATACCATATGCAGACTGTCTCAAAAAACTCCAGCTCTACTCCATCGCATATCAGCTACTGAGAGGCGATCTCTGCCTAACATGCAAAGCTATGTCAAACTCAGAGCTGTTGGATATGCTACACTTAAAAAAATCCCAATCTTTCCGAACTACATGCTCCAGGGACTTAAACCTTGTCACCACAATAAACCTAACATGCTGGAGGGATAGATTCCTGTCCCAGAGACTTCCCATACTCTAGAACAAACTACCCATTCATGTCAAGCAAGGCTCCTCATTGGCCATCTTTAAGAAAAATCTTGACGACTGGATGGGAAATAGAAAATTCACCCTAGGGATCACTTCTGTGACACTGCTTGACAGGGGCACAGGAAAATAATTTTCTTGGGTGGCGAAAGTCAGGGAACCTCTTTGGCTAGGCTTATATAGGCCCCAGGGCCGATAGCCTAGTACCTACCTATGAACCTATGAAGCTATGGTGCGTGTGATAACTAGGCAGCACTATAGTATGTACATGTAGATAGATAGGTGTTTGAATCTCAATGCAGCCAACTATACTAGTGTGTGTGTTTGTGTGTGAAGCATTTCCCTTGTGTGTGTTGGTTATACCAGTTTAAGGCCTGTTGACCCCCTCCCCATAACATTCCTTTAAAGAGCCAGTTGATGGCATCCACATTACAAGCACAGTCACACATTTTCTAACACAAAGGCACTGTGGTGCATGCAATAGTCATATCAGTCTATATTTTACATAACTACAGAGGTAAGTCATATACTAGGAAGTGTCACCTCTGTGTGCATGTGTGTTTCAATGCATGTCCCCATGCAGCTATGTGTTGACAGTCTAAAAGCCCTTGCAATTTCTGCCCACTTGAATAGTAGTGGCAGACACTGTAACACTATAGTAGTTCTGTGGTGTTTGTATTATGTATACAGCAGTATCATTTGTACAACTAGGCAGGTTCAGGTTCTGCTATCAGCAAGAGCAGGTCATGAGTGTGTGTGTGAGTGTGTGTGTGTGTGTGTGTGTGTGTGTGTGTGTGTGTGTGTGTGTGTGTGTGTGTGTGTGTGTGCGTGTGCGCACTTGTGTGTGTGTGTGTGTGTGTGTGTGTGTGTGTGTGTATACATACACCCCCTTGCAGCAGTCTATCTGTGTTATGGCCACCAGCATACCTCTCAACCACTCACAGAAAGACATCTGGTTAAAGCCAACAACTCACAGAAAGACATCTGGTTAAAGCCATATGGGAAGCTGGGGCAAACAGCAAACATTAAGCACACCCTTCACATATTGCTGTGACACACATAGAAAACAGATAGCAGAACAGTTCATGCATTTGAATGCACTTTCCCAAGGGTATGTGTTGTTACATGACAATATCCATCATTAATCTGCAATGTCAGTCTGTCATGATTTTCCAAAACATTGTTCAGAAAACACAAGTTTATGACAGATGGAAAGAAATTATGTGACAAACATCAGACAATCTGCAGACATATACAGAGGTAAGAAGTATGGCCAACATCTGTAACCATACCACCCAAGCTCTTAGGGCAAGAAATGTTTAAAAAGCCATAAATAATGGGGTGACAAAGGCCACATAATAGGGACCCTTTTAAATATTGCTCCTACAAACTTATAAAGGTGATAGAATAACAGGTATTGCATAGGTTCATAGATTAGTACTAAGCTAACTGCCCTTGCGAGCCATTTTAAGCTTAGCAAATTATCCCTTGTGAGACTCAAACCCTGCACCTTGTGTTTGTAAGGCAAACACCTTAACCATTAGGCCACCTTCCCAACCCCATATGGTATTAGCATAGATATTCTGAAGGATATGAAGTCTGCAACTCAAATGACTGTCATTATTTTTTGACATCAACTCTCAATGATTTGGCAATGATTCGCCAGAAAAACTCAAGATTATGAGTAAATGGACCAAGAATATGAGGCAAGAATCTGGACAGTCTGTGGAAATCTGTACAGTTGAGAGGTATGGCTGTACCACACTGAAGTTTGCAGTCCATGTCTGGCAAGGTGTGACCTGTGACTACAACTGAAACAGTGAAAAGTTGTCCCAAGACTGTAGGACAAGAAATGCCATGCAGTTCTGTACTGATTGCGTAGAGCAGTTATTGCACATCAGAAGCACCTTGTTATAAGAAATACTGTAAGCTAAGGTAATGTCACACAAAGAAGGTGTCATAGTAGCAAACCAGAGGAAGTCCTGTGTGTTGCACTTGCCATGGGCATGCTATGTCCTGCCAACTGTCACATCACTATAAGTTGTGTCCCACACGCCACATTTGATAATGTCACACACACATTGAATGTTGCCTATGTGTGTGCAATATGTAGACATGTGAAGGCCCTGTGACTACCTGGTGCCCCCAATAATCCACATGTATATAGGCAAGGATACTAATTTGCTCCACCCAAATATGTAGGTACAGCCTAAGGCTGTTTGAAGGTTAAGTACTTTTCAGTGTCTCATTGAGCCACATACTGCTAACACACTGCAATGGGCCATTCAGTGTGTATGGAATGCTGTCAAGATCCTAGCCTTCAGCTAAATGCAGACAACAATGTCAGCATGCCATACGGCAAGGACAAGTGTGCAGTGTTCCCCACATCAGCACCAACCCCATAAAGATACAGAGTATGGTGACAGACCTGGGTAACTTGTATGGCAACATAGTTGAATTCAGGCAACAAGTATCGTCAGTTGTCAGGAATTGTTTGTATGTGGTTCACCACATAGGTGAAGGAACCACATCTATCCAAAAGGTGGACATTACCTCTGAATAGTCCTTAGTCAGTACAACAAAACATTAGCAGCATGGCTGGTCTGATATGCAGCTATGCAGACATCTGCAGCATCTGTAAAGGCTATGTTAACACCCGCAAAGGTCAGCCATGGCCCACAACACCTGTTCCACACAGACAGCCTCTAATCTGTACTCACCCACTGGTTAGTGGTCATGTTGTCCACAGGCGTCTGTGGCATGCCCAGATGGCAATGTTGTGCTCAGCCCTTTAACAGCTGCCCCATGTACAGGACTGTGACTCTATGTGCACTACCAGCACGAGAGGCCAGACTCACATATGAGATAGCAGACACACATGGTGGTGATTGTCAGGTTTGTCTAACACAGGCTCTCCTGTGTCAGGAATGCACTCCCCAAACCTGTCCAACACAGTACCATGCATACCCCCATCAACTGCATCACGGTTAAGTGAATTGGAAAAAAATGGCAGGGACAACAGGTGCTGATAGGTGAATCCATTGGGGTTAAAGTAATGGCTAGGCTTGTGAGGGACCTAGTGCCAGTACTCAAGTAACCTCCTCTGTATGTATGAGCCTGTGGTACTATAGAACACCCAGGTGACATGTATAAAGGCTAGCTGGCTGTGGCAAGGCAAGGTCACACTGTCTGCCCCCATTGTCCCTCACACACTGTTGCATGCATACACACCTGGTAAACATGTACATATACAGCTGTACCTTGGCTATGAAATGGTCACTGTGTTTCCACTCCACCATACTCATCTTTGGTAATGCCAGCAGGCCCACAGCCTGCAGACACACAGACACCTGGAACACAAACAGAATACAGTATGTGAGACTACAGTCAGTCAACAGTACTAACAGCAATAATGCATCATGGCTAAAAATGTACATACACTTCAATGTGTACCTATGACAATTGCCAGCAGACAGCACCTTACACAGCATTACATTACTACACTGTACTATATTCACCCTGTGCATCAGACCCATATTAGCATATCCCTGTATTGATGGTATGGATAACAGGGATGTAGCATATTTATCATCACATGTACAGGGTGTGGTGTGAGTTTGCAAGAGGCTTAGGCTGGGCCATATGGCTGACATCATGTCTGTGTGCCTGGAGGGGTGGTGTTCAACTGGGCCATGCAAAGGAGCTGTGAGTATCTGGTGGTGACCTGCCTGTGATACAGATGAGCGAGTGTTTATATGCACACAGTCAAGCCATGTGGTTACCCTGCACAGGGGTATTTTGGACAGCCATGGACCATGCATGGCAGGATGTATAGTTCACCATCTCTGGCCATGGACATGGGAACTGGTTCTGCCAGGGGTCTCACTGGCACCACCAGGCCCAATGCCAGATGGTGACTGCTGTCTGCTGGATCCGTGTCCCTGACGGGACAGGCCAGGACCATGTGCCCATGGCCTGTTCTGTTGTGGTGCGGACAGCACCCTCCCTTTGATAGTACTGGTGGTACTGCCACTACGTGAATGTGAATGTGCACAGCCATGTGGGCTCTCAGCTGATCTTGTTGCTGACCTACATCCACATGGCTGACACCCTACTCCCACCACATGCTCAAGCACAGACATTGCATGGTCGAGCAATGACAATGTTGCACCCCACCATCTATCCATGACATCAGCAAAATGATGGACGGCATCACCAATGCCGTGGAGGTTGTCACATTTGGCAGGAAGTTCTGCATTCATGACCCTGAGCATCTGTCTGGTGTAGTGTTCAGAATGTGCCTGTGCCTCCCTGATGGACCGAAACATGCATCAGGTGACACCTGCTGTGACACCTCTGAGAGGGGCTGGATAGCCAGCAGTCCTCCTTTGAGCACCCCTGTCCATCTGCCTGTGTGGAACCTCACCTGCTCTCTGGCTATGGCTAGTGTCTACATTCACACTTGCCATAGTCACCGCACTACCCTGTTCCATGTCACCACCCTCCAACTGTCCATTTTCTGTGGCTGTTGGGGACTGGATATGTGTGGGCATACTGACTGTGTGCAGGGACATTGTGGGTGAAAGTGATATATCAACCAATGGCATGGATTCAGCCCCCGACAACCCCACCTGTGCTTCACTATGACCACCATCATTATCAGAGTCTGCTAAGACACTGACATCAGGTTGTGAGGGGGAGAGACCCCAACCCCCATGTTCACCTGTGAGGGGAAGACAACATATGTAAATTAATATCTGCACTATAATGTTTGGTGATACACACACACACACACACACACACACACACACACACACACACACACACACACAAACACACACACACACATGCACACACAGATGCATACAGGTGAGGTGACACAAAGGCATTATACAGACCACACAATGTCTGAATGATGACATGCACGGCACACAATCAGACCATAACAGACACACTCTGGACAGGCCTTCAACAACATGCAGTGCAGCTATGTCCACTTAATGTTGCTACTAATATACACCTCTGAGATATGTGAGGAGTGGTAATATGTGATAGACCTTCACCTGAAACACACTGCACCCATGTACACAATATTGATGTACCCTGTATAGCACAGTGGAAACACCTACAGAAATGTATGTGCCAATATGTTACAGCTCCTGCAAATAGGCTCCTGTGATGACCACTGTGATGCACTGCAGTTAACCCCACCACAAGTGAACATGCACATATTGCAATATTGCTAAGAGTAACAGTTGTGTGCATGGAAAAATGCATGCCCTTAACATGCCTAGGGTATTGGTGAGCCATAACAAGACATTTCCATACTCACCAGCTTCAGGCAGCTGTTCCCCAGCCAGACCAGAGGTACCTATGTAGTTGTGGGGGAGAGGTATTGTCAGCACACTCACATGTGGCATTGGTACAGGATAATTGATGCATTTCTGAACATGTGCAGTACAAGCTCTGATACTACACAATTTGCTGTCATTCACAATAGATGTGCACTTGTGCGCATTACAAAACCCCACCCACAAAGGCAGTTTGACCTGATATATGTTTCCAGATACACTAAGGATACCAGTATGAATGATACAGTATCGAAGTGATGTCCACTGGGAACTTACCTGGATGCTCCTTGCCTGTTGACTGTGTGCCACCCACCCCCACGACATGTCTTTGTATTGTTTCCTGGTGTGGTGGCTGCCCCGAGGTTGGCAAGGAACTCCTCTGTGGCTGTCAATGGGGCTTGCATTGCAGGCCTCCCACCTGTGGCTGTATGGTCCCGGGCCACAGCTGCAGCCTTTTGCCGGGCATTTTGGATAAGGTCAGTGGTGCGGTGCCTGGCCTGTTCATACGTACGTCCATGTTGCCCAAGATTGTTGACATTTGCCACTAGTTCTGTCCACAGGGTAGTCTGTTGTTGCACTTGCTGTCTGCTCCTCCCCAACATGACCCTGTGATGCAGTCTTAGTGCATCCGGGATTGCTGTAGTCTCAGCTTCAGAAAACGCTGGCTGGCAGTGTAGATACATTCCGCCTCAAAGACATGAACAGGGAAACACATCACAGGAACTCATACATTGGCCACTGTTATGCACTGATCCTGCACATCCATGTTTGCAAGCATTATCCACTGCTAACACCCACATCATACCCATGCCATCTATCAGCATTACAGCATGCATTGCACTACTGGTCCTGATGTTTGATGTTCCCCCCAATGAGGACCATAGATATGCATAATCCTCCATTCATCATTCACATCAGATGGCACATGCAGCAGCTGGGGACATCACAGAAGTTCCCTACCAGGGCATACCAGCCCATCAGACATCTACCATACACCTATAGGCTATAAGGCCAACCCTCTACCCAGTGTCATACATACCCCTCAGGAGTTACCTCACTCTGGCATGCCAGGCAATCACACACTCCACATTGCTGGGACTGCTACATGAGTGCAAGTCATGCTCCACTCTGTTAACACACACACACACACACACACACACACACACACACACACACACACACACACACACACACACAAAACCTCCACCTGGTGAGTGACCTGGACTGGCCTTGATGGCAGCTTGGATGTGTGTCACACACAATCACCCTGCGGTGGAATGGGCACCATAGCCACATCAGGCAGTGTAGCTACCTACACCTTTGCATGCGTAACATGGTCAACTGGATGGTTAACTGCACATACACCTCTGGGATACCAACTATGTCCCTGTTGGATGGGGACATCAGCTGCTGCCTTGCATGCACATGGGCTAACATGTGGCCTAGGGATGGCTGCTCAGGGCCCATAGCCTAGTAACCTGGTATGGTACCAGGAATACCATAAGTGGCCTATCTGCTGTGACAGACTATGCTGTTATGTGTCCACACACATCAATGCCATTGACTACTGGGTGTCTTCCAGCCTACATCCCAAAAATAGGTGAGTGCTCCTACAGGTGCTTGTGGACATTCCAGGAACATCTGAGCTACACAATAACTGAGATCAGTGCATATGCATTGTAGGGTGACCTCCTTGTAGGTGTTTGACATCTTCAGCACCCAGATGTTTGTGGAATGTGCACATGTGCCTGAAAGATGTAGACCCCCCACCAGACAAATGTGTATTTCCGCACACCAGTTGAACAATGCATGATGTCTGTTCACATAGTTTTGGGAATGTGTCTGTGGCATGCCAGACCCCTGGGGGCACAGTGATGGTACCTTGGTATCTGGTACTGTATCCATTCCCTTACATTGTATGCTCAGTATGTATGCACTGCTGCTGACCCAGTGCCAGCATCCACCCACTACTACTACCTATAACTTGCTGTCTTGCTGCAGGGGTCACCAGGTATGCTAGCCATAGGTGTGAGGCAATTGGATACAGGTGTGGAGTACACACTCACCTAGGCAGAGTATGTCAGGAATGGTCAATGAGACTTGGACAATCTGTGAAATAATCCTGTATGACATTGTCAGACTGGTAGGGGCTCAATGACGGTACATGATGTGATATTCCATCTGTATCCACCAGTACATACTGTCAGTGTGATTCCCCTGCACTGGCCCAATCATCTGAGAGCCTGAATACTCACCACTACCATGAGTGAGGGATGTACACAATGGTAGGATGACAAGTACACACACATTAAAGTACAATTACCCTACAGAGCACACAGAAGTCACAGTTAGTGTGGGAATCATTTCTCCCTCTCTCTCCACATCCCCAATAACACTCAACACTGACACACCTATGAGGTTAACATCTCAGCAGAACTGTCAATCCAAAACATCCATCAGTCTCTCCGTCCAACCAGTACTTCAGGTCCCTGACGAAGTAGCTGATACACACACTTTGCTGTTTGAGTTTTGAATTACACACACACACACACACACACACACACACACACACACACACACACACACACACACACACACACACACACACACACACACACACACACTCCTGGTAAAGTCTGGCACAACTTTGCTGCCTATGGGCCCTTCAGCCTAGACTTTAAAGTAGTTCTGACTGCCACTATCCAGCACCTTAACAGCTACTGTAAGGCTCTCAACAAAGGGTGACAAATCCTACTGTGTGATGAGCCTATTAGCAAAATGGTAAGTGTGACCAAGACCAAGGCTATTGGAGTGAGCTATACAGTGTCACCAAGTGCATATGCAAGTATTTTAAGAGCTGACTTAGTGCTATACAGACCAGAAACAATGACACGGTTTAACGATATGTGATAATAAAAAATAAAGAAAGAAGAGAATACTCTGTCAATGCAGTAACTACACAGTTCAGATTCACAGGGATTCATTTAAGACAATATTGCAGGACAGTCTGCAATACATACAGGAAATATGTAAAGTACTAGGTGCATAGGGTCATAGGATGATACTAGGCTATTGGCCCAGATGCCCTCATAAGCCTACCCAGATTTTTGCTCATGTCCCTTCAAAGTTAGCACCTGTTTCCCCTGTCCATCTGGGACACAGGTGGGATTCCCAGGGGTGACTTTTCTGTTTCCCATGCAGTCGTCCAGCTTCTTCATAAAGAGGGTTAGAGGGTTACTCTGCTAGACATGGGGAGGGATTGTATTTTACAGATAGTGTATTGTTTGGGGCACAAATCTATCCCACCAACAAGTACTATTCATGTCACAGACCAGGTGAGGGCCTTGCGTGCGGGTTGCATGAGTGGGTTTGTCTTACGAATATGCAGAAACTCCATCAAGGCTGGTTTGCAAATGGCCTTGTATGCCAGACACAGGTCACCTACGATCAGTCTATATGAGACTGAGTAGATGGACAGGGATTTCAGCCTATCTGTATTGGATAGGTGTTGCAGACACTGGATTTTCCTGGTCAGGAAGCTCTGTTGTCTCTGCAACTGCTGCATGTGCTTGGCAAAGTACATGCCAAAGGAGCCATTGTACTAAGCAATGGGTCTGATAAGGGAGGAGTACAGAGATTTTATGGCCTCCTTGTTCCTGGATGATATACCCATATTTGTGAGGTGGACCATGTAGACAGCCTTCCGTACAATGGTGCCAATGGGGTGGGGAGCTGTCAGGTTGCTATTAACCTTGGTGCACAAGTCACCTCACGCTTGATTGCATGCTCAGTACATTGCTATTACTGTCATAATTAGTGTGGATGACATCTACCAGAACAGGGATAACAATACATTTCCTGGCATTCAGTTTGAGGCAATGCTTCTGGCACCAGTCAATAATTTGGGTAAGAGCCTCTTGGAGGATGCTCACATCACTAGGTGAATGTAAGACAGTGGCCAGCTTGGAGTCATCTGTAAACCTCATCAGCCACAGACCACTGGTTTTGTCTTGCATCTCAGAAAAGTATATCTCAAACAGTAGTGACCCCCAGACTGATCCTTGGGGAACACTGCTGTTTAAGGGTCTACTACTAGAGGTGCCTTCCACTATGTTGACTGAGTGGGTACTATCATTGAGCCAGTTAGCTACCCATTTGGTAACATATAGGTTGATGCCTAGCTGTGTAGGCTTATTTATTATGGCTTACTGGGGATTATTGTCAGAGGCTTTGGCTAGGTAAAGGTAGGCCGTGTGCACCATCTTCCCCTCGTCCATATGTTTGTTGACCGCTTCAAAGAAGTTGACCAGGTTTAACAGTTCTGATCTCCCTTTGACAATATCAAACTGTGTGGGCTCAAGCATTTTGAGGTTGCAGATGTCCCTGTTTATAAGGTCCTTTATAATGCCTTCCATGGCCTTGCAGATCAGGCTAGTTAGGCTGATGTGCATATGATTGGCTGGGTCAGTGGATGCTCCACTTTTGTGTAGAGAGATGACAGTGGCTGTCCTCCATGCAGATGGGATGACACTGGTGCTTAGGCTTTGGTTGACTACAGTGTGTAATGGAGCTGAGAGCTCATGCCTAAGTTCATGTAGGATGCAGCCAGGGATGTTATCAGATCCCATGGAGATTTCAGTTTGTTGCCTTTGAGAGGGCATTATGAACCTGCTCCCTGATGATGAGGGGAGGGGGGTGCTGTGCATGTCCTTGTTTACTGATGGGAGACGGGGGGGGGTGAGGTTTTCACTTAACCTGTCTGCAGCAAGTTGGCTATATTTATGGCATATGTGTATGTGGTGTCATTGCTCACCAGTACAGAGCAGATTTGGGTGCTGCCTCTGAGACTGCAGACATATGTGAAGAAGGTCTTGTGATTGGCCTTGGTGGATGTGTCCAATTTGCACTCAAAGTTAGCCTTAGAGTAATTCACCTGTGACCTTATTTGCTTGTTCAGACAAAGGTGAGATTGCTTCCAATTTGGAACCTGCTCTTTCTTGGCCTTGTTCAGCAAATATTTCCACCTGTTATGGAGTTTGTGTATTGCTGCTGTCCACCACAGAAGTTTACTTTACCTTTAGGGAGATGATTTTGTCCTGTCAGGTATTGCTGAGTCCATACAGCTATGTAGGTACTCGTATAGTTTTTTGGTGTAGGCTTGGACATTACTGCTAGTTCCAACTGAAGGGAAGGTGGCTGTGAAGCTACTTATACCTACTCTGAGGAGATTATAGTCAGTTTTGCAAAAATATTTTTGTTTGACCCTGACGGGGGGGGGGGGGTGTCAAGGCAGATAGTGACCTCAAAAGTCATGGCTTTATGGTCAGATCTTACCAAGGAGGATGACACTGTAGGAGTGCAACAGTGGCTACTCATGTTGGCTAGGACCAGGTAAAGGACATTTCTACCTGTCCTAGGGGTGTTGACCAGCTGATCCAATGCATTCACATTGACAAAGCTGAGGAATCTCCGTGCATTCATGTTTGGGTAGAATACATCATGCACTCTATGGTTGGGTAGTTAAAGTCACCCAGGATCAAGGTAGAGGGCTGAATCTTGACAAATTCAAGTAAGTCCAGATAGGTGTAGTGGGTGTCCTGAGTCATGTTTGGAGGTCTTTAGCTAGCTATGATTTGAATAGGTGTTTTTGCAACAGTTAACTGCACATTTGGTGTCTCCTGTGTGTTATACCATTTTACCTCCCTGGAGGTGTGTATGTATATGATAAAGTTTGAAACTCCACCTACTTTGGCTTTGCAGCCCTCCATTTGGGGTCCAAAAGTATGGTAGGTGAGTAACCTGGCAAGGTTAGTGTGCTCTTCACAGCTTCAAACCAGATTTCAGTGGCTGCATAAATGTCAGCATCCTCCAGGACAATGAATACTTGCAATGACTTTAGTTTCATGCTAAGAATATTAGCATTTAACAGTATTACCTTTATATTTCATTTATAATAAGCTTTTATGCTGGTAACTTTCTGCTCATTACTTTGCCTAAAAAAGGCACTATGGGGAGGCAAGTGCCTTTGCCAGAAGCCTAAAGCCCAGGGGAGACAGATGAAGGCCATTTCTGGCAAAGTGTTGTGGTCTGTCAATCATGTACTGTCATGTGGCTGAGACAGCAAGGATTCTAGGTTCTTAATGTGATTGTATCTCTCATATATGGTGTTCCTAGGTGGTAGTAGCACAGAGTTGTTTGCATACATAAGGCAGTGGCTACACTGTGTCAGGATGGCCATATCAACTGGACTAGCATGAGAAAGCACAGGGAATTGCCCGTCCATGGTTATCAGCATCTGTGGAAAAGAGGTCAGGGATAGTAGAGTGGGTACTATCTGAGGATAGCACCTATAGGTGAGAGTATGGCTGGATAACATCAAGTCAGTACCTGCAGACGAGGGCCTCACTCACACAGGAGTGCAGGTAAGGGAAAGAAATGAAACTGATATACCTCTCACAGGGATAAAACTGCACAAAAGCACAAAGCCATGCACATGCTGGGTTTAAATACCACAACAAAGATAAAATAGGAACACTGGGAATGACCAATCAACCCTTGTCCCCGAGCTCTTACCTCAACATCCTATGGCAGACCAGTGCCAACCAGTTCACTTACTCTCAGTAAGTGCAGGCAGGCCCTGGACAACACTAGATGGCATAGCAGGAAATACAAGAATTGCACAAATAGATGTGAATGCATCAAAGTCCAGACTATGCTAAAGATATTTTAAATCTTTTTAGGTCAGTGTAACGCAGGTGAACAGATACACACTTAAATATGACAATAGCAAACAAGAGCAAACAAATTTAAACAGATTAACCAGTTAACCAATAGTAAAGCTCAGAACAGAGCCCTGTTCCAGCATTCTTCAGTCATACAACGTATAACTGCACACTCCTGCCATTAGGGTGCAGGGGAACCCTCTCCAGAAAAGATGGCCTGGATTCGTGTTCAAGTTATACAAACAAAGCTATATTCAGCAGGTCAGGATGTAGTGTATGCTACGGCAAACAAGGCGTACCAATGTCAGAAAAACACAGTTCAAATGAGCAGTCACAATAAGCCTTTAACAAGCAATTTCTAGCTCAGAAGGGCATAATATCGCCTCTCCTCCCACAACAGTGCAGACCACAAACCTACTTCATATAAAACAACTGGCCTGAAGCCTATGTGCTTAAATGCACAGCCTTAGCATAACAGAATTACATCAGGCTATTAACAAGCAGTAATAAATGCAGCAGAGTAAGTGTGATTGAGTCATTGTAAGAACAGGCAGCGAAATCAAATTGAAGTAATACAATTGGAATAGACAGAAATACAGTAAAATGTTTTTTGTTTATAGGTTACGTGGGAAGGGATGAAACAAGATAATTTCTGGTTGAGAAACGTAGGGGGGTAGGAGGGGTGGGGGTGGGCTCTCACCCTCCCAAATGATCTCTGTCTACTTAGTAGGATAAGCTGATGAGATACAAATGAGAGGTGTGTTCAAAATGAGATTTATAGTAGGATAGGCCAAGTCACAAGCCAACAAATATTTGAACACAACAAGGGGGAACCCTTACAACTCCAACAGAACAGAAAACTTTTAACAAAACAAATGCAATACTGGAATAAGATACAAAATAGTTGTGACCAAAGCTTAACTAAAGAGCTGCAAATCAACATTAAATGCAGAGATAACTGATACTCAGAGCACTGCACAACACAGAAACACTTCAGCTAACTACAGATATTTGTGATTAAGACAGCAATGCTGTGTCTGAGCTACTCACACTACTAAACTGCTGCTATTCACGTTTCAAATAATTCTTTGGTAACCTTTGTCAACAGACCCTAGCCAAGACCTGTTAAAAGTACAACAGAACAGAATACGTATAACCAAACAAATGTAATACTACAATAACATACAAAATACAAGTCATCAAAGCTTAAATACTGAGCTTCAAATCTAAATTACATGCAGAGATGACTGATATTCAGAGCAATGCAGACTGCACAAACATCAGACAGATGTCCCATATTGCCATATGTATGTAAGCAATGTCACATTTGCCTAGTTCTTATTCAACATGAAAAGCTGTTTGTGTGTGACAGGTCTGAACGTAATAATCCACATTAATGCTGCGTTATCTCATTTTAGATCAGTGTTAATCACCTGCATTAATTTCACAGGCTAACAGCAAATAACATTTCTCTGCATCAGGTGTACATATCTGTCTGATGTGTGTGTAGCACTGGAAGTCATAACACAGTTAAACACTTTTCCAATTTCAACGTAGCAGTTATAATCAACCTAATAATTATTTATATTTCAAGGCAATACAGCAACCTGTAGCTGTAGGCATTTATGTCTGTTTGATGCACTGAAACTAAGATAACACATTTGTAAAAAAAGTACAGCTTATTTACTTGACATTTTACAACTCGTCTGTATGTTTGAGGCTTCTAGCTTCTACTATTAATACATACATGTGCACAGGTACTACTTGATATACATTTCTGTTGTCAGTATGGCACAGTGTTTACACTCTTGCAGCTTAGTCATACCTCTCAACTTGTTAGAGCAAGACATCTGAACAAAGGAACCAATAAACAGGGGGCAAAGCCCCCCAAAAAATAGTGACACTTTATAAATATTACTGTAACACACTTAAACAGTTCATAGCAAAGTAGGTTTTGTATTCACAGGAATACTCTGAAGGATATGACATCTGACATTCAGATGTATGCTATTATGTTATGACTTCAGTCTTTAATGTTTTGCCAGACAAAACACAATTGTATAAAAAAATGACTACAAATATCAGGCAAGCATGTGGTCAATCTGCAAAACTCTGGACAGTTGAAAGGTACGAGCTCAGTACATTACATACAGTTCAACACACACTTCTGCACCAGTTGTTTACTATGCACATAACATATATAGGCCTCTTAAATTTGTAAGACAAGCATATGTATCATAGTAATATTCACAAGTGACATATGAATATTTACAACATCCTAGGTAGCTGGCCTGGCAGTGTCACAGTCAGTATTGTACAACAGACACTCCAGTAGTAGTCATATGTGAGCTGACCTTTGCTGGAGTGACTCAGGGGCCAGAGCTGTGATCTATGTCACTGCAGACAGAGCCATCAGGGATGACTGTAGGTGCTGGACAGCAACATGTCAGCCCAGCAAGTCTTGTTGAGATCTATTGTTTAACTTCCTATTTCCCATGATTGCACCCCCCATCTGCATTCCATTACATGCTTAATTGTTTGACATACCTGTTATAGTGCTGTAGTGTTTTCTCAGAGAAATCTTTCTGTATTCACAGTCTGTCTTTTCAGAAAAAGGTTCAAACCTGTTTTGCATAGGCAGCAGCTTGCCTTTTGTAGGTAATGCTCATGAGCAAGTGATGACCTGTGCACCAAGTGGTGTCTCCCACTTGCTAATTGCATGCAGAACAGCTGTGTTGTCTTTCCATTAGCCAATGGCATGGCAACACAGTGCTATAATTAAGTCCTTCATGTGGGCCTTTCCCCTTTTCCTTGCCTGTGAGGAGGACATTATGGAGGTGTGGGAGCTATAGCATCACAGAGGGTAGGTGGAAATACTGTCTACTGTTTGGATTGATGTGCTATGTCCACAGTTTTGCATGCAACGTCTGCATACCTGTCAACCTCTTAGCACAAGAAATGTAGAGAAAGCATGACAAAATGGGGGACAAAGTTCCAAAATTAGGGACAGATTGTAAGTATTACTGTTATAGAGTTAGAAACTTGCTAGAGTAACAGGGTTTGTTTGGCATGCATTTTCTGCAGGACTTGAAGTCTGAAACTGATATATATATATGACATAATACCTCTCAACTTTCCAGATTTTCACAGAATGTCCAGAAGTTTGTCTCTTATTTTTGGTCTGTTCCTCATACAATTTTTTGGCAAATCACTAGGATGATTTGAGGATTGAAGTCACTAAATAATGACATCTATTTGTGTTTCAGACTTCATATCCTTCAGAAAATGCATGTTAAAACAAACCCTGTCACTCCAGCAATTTTTTAAGTTTATAACGCCAATATTTAAAATAATATCCCTGTTTTTGGGCCTCTGTCCTCCAATTATGTCAGGCATTGTCCAGATTTCTTGAACTAAGTGGTTGAGAGGTATGGTATATCATTATTTAGTGACTTCATTCCTGATATCATCCCAGTGATTTAATAGAATCCCAGAAATTTTATGAGGAAGAGGCCATAAATGTGAGCCCAAAACCTGGAAATTCTGTGGAAATCTGTGCAGTTGAAAATTATGTATGTTTGGCGATTAACAGACTTTCAAGATTGTGTAGCAGTATAGTGTGTAAATGTTTGTTGGGCTGAGTAGGGAGACGGCCAGATGTGAGTGTCATAGAGCCTTTTCTATCTGACTGTGCAAGCTGCTACAGTTGCTGGTGGTCTGTCAGCTGTGTATGTTTGTACGGGCAGACTGAGAGATGTCCTTTAAAACTTCAGGATTCCAAGTACACTGTGATTTGGGGCAGTATATATAGGAGTAGTGTGTGACTGGCAATCAGGATATGTTTGTTAAAACAGTAATTATACTGTAGAGGTTAGTTGGCTTATTTGTATGTTGATTTGTTTATTTATTTATTTTATTTTTATTTTACATTTGTTGACCGGGCTAGTCTAACTGGATATATTTCCATTTTCAGTCGAGGCCCGGGGAGAAAAGCTCCAACATAGCACAAAATGTAATATGCAATTGTATAACAAATAAAGTAAGAGGTATTTAGAATAAAAAGGATTTTCAAAAGTATAATACTAAGCAGGTGAGTATAAAGTAATATAACAGTCATGTGATCGTTTGATAAGAGAGATACACTAAAGTTCATTGTTAGTTAACATAAACACTTGTGGTTATATAAGTTTTACAATGACCAGTTTTTAGCATACAGTGGGGTATGTAGAGTATGATTGTGTATCCATAGGCAGTATGAAGATAAAAAATAGGAAAGGTGGTAGATTAATCAGGGTTAGTGCAGGGACATAACCAGTGTGATTTTAGGTGAATTTTGAGTTTTTGCTTAAAGAGTGACAGTGAAGGTAGTAGAGTTAGATTGGTAGGTAGAAGGTTCCAGTGTTTCCCAGCAGTATTGGAGAATAGGCTGTCGCCTGACAAGTTATTAGACTTACTTATGCTAGCAAGTAGTTTACTTGAAGAGCATAGGGAATTCAGATTATTATAAGGGGTAATGAGGTTAGCAAGTATTGGAGTATTATTAGGTTGGTAAAATATTTTATGAGCAATGGTGAGTTGTTAAAAAGTTAGCATGTTAGGGAGTTCAAGCCAGTCTAGCTGCTTTAGATTCAGACAGTGGTGTGTTCGAAATGCATTGCCAGTGGCAAATCTGGCAATATTGTTATAGGAGTTTGATAGTTTGAGAAGATTATTTTTTTTAGATTAGTATAAATAGGAGAAGCATAGAGAAGAGTTGAGATTAAGTGGGAGTGGGCAATGGTGGTTCTAGCTATAGGTGTTAAGAAGGGTTTGATTCTATATAAGGAGCCCATTTTTCTGTTCTCTGTTTTCTATTTGACTGTAGTGCAAATGCTTCTGGGTTGACAATTTGCTGGGCTGAGTAGGGAGATGGCCAGATGTGAGTGTCATAGAGCCTTTTCTATCTGTCTGTGCAAGCTGCTACAGTTGCTGGTGGTCTATCAGCTGTGTATGTTTGTAGGGGCAGACTGAGAGATGTCCTTTAAAACTTCAGGATTCCAAGTACACTGTGATTTGGGGCAGTATATATAGGAGTAGTGTGTGACTTGCAATCAGGATATGTTTGTTAAAACAGTAATTATACTGTAGAGGTTAGTTGGCTTATTGGTATGTTGCTTTGACTCTAGTGCAAATGCTTCTGGGTTGACAATTTCTCACCGATGTCTGTTTTTCCCTACAGTAACATCCCTGTAGAGCATGATATATTTGCAAATGCATCAACAATTCCCCAGAGCTGATTTGGTGTAGTGTTGTGTTCCTCTGACTGTAGTTCAGAAGATTCTGAGTGAAATGCTTGGCAGCTCAGTGTTTTTTCCCTAATGTTAAATGACTGCACTCATACCTCTCAACTATCCAGATTTTCATAGAATGTCCAGATGTTTGGCTTATATTTTTGGTCTGTTCCCCATAACTGTTGTGGATTTCTGACAAATCACTGGGATGATGTGAGGATTGAAGTCACTAAATAATGAGAAGCATTTGGGTGTCAGACTTGAAATATTTCAGAAAACATACGTTAAAGCAAACTGTTGTACTGTAACAACTTTCCAAGTTTATAAAATCAATATTTAAAATATGTCTGTATTTCTGGCCCTTTGTCCACCCACTTTGTCAGGCTTTGTCCAGATCTCGTGCACTAAGAGGTCAACAGATATAACTGCACTGCATGATATATATATATATATATATATATATATATATATATATATATATATATATATATACACACACAAAACATTACTAATTCCACAGAGTTTTTCCCCAATTTTAGATGACCATAATACATGATACATTTACTGAAGCATTACTAATTCTCACAGCTCATTTGGAGTAGTGGTAGTTGCTGTGACTGGAATGCACAGGGTCCTGACAGGGATGCATATTTTTTCCATAATGTTAAATGACTGTAATGCATGATATGTTTGAAAAAGCATTACAAATTCCCACAAATCATATGGTGTAGTGGTATGTTGCTCTGATGGCAGTGCACAGGCTCCTGGGTTTGGGACCTGCCAGGGCTGGTTATTTTGTTGCTGGACAGAACATGGGCTGATTAAGACAGAGTGATTAAAACAGTTTTAAGCGGGTTTGTGTGGGTTTGCATGATGCTACGTGATGCCAAGGGACAGTTAGTCCAGCCTGGCTCTGCTTAGCGCTGCTCATTCCTGCTTAAACCCACTCTAATTTCAAAAAAAAAGAAAAAAGGATGATAGGAAAGTAGTGAAATTGGGGCAAGCAGGGGGAAAACAATGTGAAAGGCAACTAGGAATGTGCAAGACGGATGTAACAAAGCACCATAGCTCTCCATTTCTTCTGCAGCAACAGCTGTGAATGATGTGGACAATTTAGAATATAGAGCCTCACACTACACAGGGAGGGGCGTGGGTGACTTACATTGCTTGGGTAGTTCAGGGGTAAATTGATTGACATCAGTGTACTGGGAGTAAAATGGAGAGCTATGTATGGGACGTGTTTTTTTGGGGGGGACAGATGCCCTGTTTTTTTTTTTAAGGTTAGAGTGGGATGTTGGGGAATGGTTGTAGGTACATTTGGGGAGGTAAGTTGGGTAGGAAAGGTTGTTTTTGCAGGCAGACAAAACAGCAGACAGGGGAGGTGTATGACACACGGGGTGGTAAACACCTTGCATGGGGAGGGTGGTTGAGAATCGGAGGCCCAGAGCCCCCATATGGAAACAGTGGGACTGAGGTCCCCACCCATGGGCAGTCACCACTGCCCCTTCACGGCCCCAAAGGTGGCTGTGCTGGGGGCTGGACAACAGGAGCAGCCTACCCCTCAAGGTACGCCAGTCTACCCTCAATCTGGCTCAGGCATCCATCCAAGTCTGTCTGGATGACCCTGCGCAACATACCTCAGAACATTTTGTGGGTGACAGATTCCTCTTTGTGCCTGCACCCAGGGGGTGAGCCCCATCACCTGAGGCAGTTCCACCTGAGGGTGGTGCAGGACCAGTGGAGGAGGCAGTTCCAGGTTGGATCCCAGATGTGCTGGGGCCTGGTGCCACAGCCAGATAAGGTGGGACAGGAGGATCCACTGGGATCTGCCTTCCCAAACGTGCTATGGTGTTGAGGTTTTTCAAAATGTATAGGTTAGTCATGAACAAAACATTTCAAGATTAGTTATAACAGCATGCGTGGGTGTTCCAATTAACCCAGAACAATGGAAGTGAAACAATTGCATAGCAAACAGAACACATGCATAAACAGAATAACAGTCAGCATTGTAACAGCATGCCAGTTACATTTATAGCAACAGGCCACCAACAATGGTATTTGAACAAGGTATGTTAACATGCAACCAATTAAATATATGAACAATAATAGAACACAAGTCCCAACATTAGGCTTTGAGAACAACATACCTGTATTATATGAAAGATAAGGGATGGGGAGAGAGAAAAGTCAATTAACAACCGTATAGGCTTCTATTTTTCAAAACAGTACTGCTCAATACTCTACAGGTCTGCCCTCACTTTACTTTGACCTATGGTCCATAGCTTCTGTAGCACATGCATAACTGTTAAACTGTCAACCTGAAATGGTATGGGGCAAACTGTGACAATTCTGGGTACATGACTAGAGGGGAATCATACATGTCAGGGTTACATATATGATGAAGAATGTGTACCCTCTACTGATGTGTGAGTGTGCTACTGGCATACTTCACCTGGATTCATATCTGTGTCCAAGGTTAATGGCAGCAGTGATCACTAGCTGTGACAGCGTGACACTTGACAGACATGTACCTGGAAGAGTACATGGTGTATGTACCTATCCTGCTGCCATTTGCAGGCATGGGGTTGGACAGTGGAATAGTTGTACACAGTTTATTAGTATACCCTTCCTATAGCTATTACAAACATTTCTTTACCTGTAAGACCTGTGGAGAACATATCTGCTAACACTACCTGACTGCTTCTCCAAATATTCAAGATTACTTGAGTGTATATATTCACACATCTTAGTACCACTCCCTGGATTCAAACCATGGTCTGGGTGTGCAAAAATGAACAGAGCTATTTCTCATCCCACCGAGTTATTGGGGAACTGCTGTCTTTGTCTGACTGAATTCTGCCTAATGCTCTCTTGAGTAGACAGTCTGACCTTGTAATCTAATTGTAGTGTCACCAAAGCCTGAGGTGACAGTTGAACATACACGCCTGAGATTCATGCATGACAGATAGTTAGTGTAGTGTGTATTAATCCTTTGAAATAATAAGATCTGGAACGCAAAGCTTAACACAAGGAACTGCTGCAGGGGACACACTATAATACATTACACATTACTATTCAAGGTTCAGAACTTAGTGCAGGACATATTTATATCTTGTTTTCCAGCTCCGCAATCTACAGTTTTGCATAACAGCTGGTTATCAGAACAACCTCAAGCACCTGTACACATTCTGTTTCTTCAGCAACATACCAGATTAAACACAACAGTTTGTGGTATAAATCTTTATTTGAGTAACATGATACAGTGCTTTATTACAGTTCAGATTCTACATTCAGTAGTACTACATATCCTGTAGATCAATATTGGTCTGACAAACTTTATTTATTCAGTACACTCAGCACACACTATACTTACTGGCAGTAAGAAATATACTCCTTCTTATTTATTACACTATATACTGCAATATAGATCTGTACTCACCTCACTCTCGTTTCAACCTTGCCAGTCTGTCTGCATGGGCCTCCACATTGCTAGCTCTCACCTCCGCAGCTGTAGAGGAAGAAAACAACCATTATGCATACCTGTCTATCACATACTCAGGCTAGAATTTCATACAGCTATGGGTGAAATGCTTACAAACTACTGGGGCATTGCTGTCTCAAGCATCTTGGATCCATTGGGCCAAGAGCTCCCCCTTCCTCTGCTTTAGGTTGGCATAGTGATGTCTTGCTCACTAGTTCGGGGATTCCAGTGGCACTAGTGAGGTCATGTGCCAGATGGTCCCAGGCCTCACATTTATATTGGGAGCCCTGGTACTGACCTTGCAGCAGTCTGTCATCATGGTGTTGCGCAAGGAGCCCAGTCATGACCCTGGACTCCAAAATTCCCCAGCGTTGCACCTGAAAGCATGCTCCTTCTCCAACTCCAGACATAGCTTCTGCAGTGATCAAACTACAACAGGTTTTGGCCGTATTCCTGCCTGTGCGATTTAAATAAGTCCATATTCTCGCCCTTTGCCATCATTGGACCATTTTCAAAAATGCTGAGCTAAGCTGAGCAATGCACAAACCCACTAAGCTGAGTTGAGCTGTGCTTAAAGTGGCAAATGCTAAGTGGGGCTTAGCAGTGCACAAATCAGCTTAGCTGATCTGAATGGTGCTTAGAATTATACTTTATAAGCAATGCTCAGACCAGCTAAGCAGTGCTCAGCACTGCTAAGCATTGCTCAGTTTTCATTTCATAAAATATTTACAGAGTGGACATTAATTATTCATTAGTGACATATTATTAGATGTATATATTTTACTTTACATGATGTACCCCTATGTGGTTTGATTACATTACCTTGAGGTGTGACTGTACTGTATGGGACACTTGTGTTTACATGTACATGCACAATGTCATAGGTATCACAAAGGATAAGAAACTAAGAGTAATGCTACTCAACGCCAGAAGTCTAAACCTCAAGATGCATGCACTCGAAACTCTCCTTAGCATGGAGAACATCGATATCTGTGCAGTAACAGAAACCTGGTTCAAGGCTCCCAAGAACACCCTAGCACTATCAGGTTATACCTCATACCTTGCTTTTCGGCCCCAAAACTTGGACCGAACCACAAACGGAGGGGGAGCATCAATATTCGTCAAAGATACCCACACCTTTATGTTGGTGGCACAGCACGAAGCATCAGAGACTATCCATGTGCAACTAACAGTGGGTAAAACTGCCTTCCAGTTTATAGCCTGCTACAGACCACCCTCCCAAACCCATGAACCCCACTCGGCCTTCCTGAGAACACTGGAAAATATGAAGGTCTCTCCAAACACCATTATATTGGGTGACTTCAACTACCCAAACATAGACTGGGAGCATTACTCTAGCTCCAACACCCTAGCCCAAAGGTTCCTAGAATTTATAAACTCAAATGCTATGGAACAACTTGTTACCACTCCCACAAGAGGGGAAAACATACTGGACCTGATCATCACCAATATGGGGACTCTATGCTCCAGACCAGAAGTGAATCCCTCACTGGTAAGATCAGACCATAAACTAATCTCACTGGATATTCACATCCGACCCCACCCCCTGCCCAGAAAACCACAGTGAAAAACTTCTCTAAAGCAAATTTCACACTCCTCAAAACCGAGGTGGAATCCTTCAAAGCCCCCGGGCCTGTGGAAAATACGGCCCAGACCGCAGAATCCTTTATAAACGCATTCTATGAACACCGTCAGGAATGCATGGATCATGCAATCCCAAATAAAACCAAGACCCAATCCTCCAATGGCAGATGTCCTGTCTGGTGGACCCCAGCCATAAGCAAACTATACAATAGAAGGAGGAAGCTACTACATGATAGAGCAAAATCCCAAAAAGGGAAGGCATCTCTGATCAGTATTAGCAAAAACTACAGGCACTCATAAAATCGTCTAAGGCCAGCTTCGAGAGAAAAATTGCACAGGACACTAAGGATAATCACAAGGCTTTCTTTAGTTATGTTAGGAACCTGGGTGGGAATTCCCAGATATGCTCAGAATTAGTCCAAAATGACAAAAAATACACAGAACCAACAGACGTTGCCAACATCCTAGCTGACAGGTTCAGCGGAAACTTCTCTCCCCCACCTCTCCACCAAAAGCAAAAAACACAGCATCAATGGGACCAGACGGTGTCCCAGGCTGCATCCTACATGAACTCCAAGAAGAGCTAAACCCAATCATAAAACTACTGTTTAATCTCAGCCTTACTACAGGATATGTACCCAAAGAGTGGCGTACAGCAACAGTGGTCCCTCTCCACAAAGGTGGTGCCTCAATGGATCCTGGAAACTATCGCCCCATAAGCCTGACTAGCTTGGTCTGCAAAGCTATGGAAAGGATCATCATGGACTTCATAAATAAAGATATTGGGGACCTACAGACACTGGATCCTACCCAGTTCGGCTTTGTTAAGGGCAGATCCTGACTCTTAAACTAGGTCGATTTCTTTGAAATAGTCACTAAGGCCATTGACGAGGGGAAGGTGGTCCACACAGCCTACCTGGACCTCGCAAAAGCCTTTGATACAATACCCCACTCGGGCATTATAGATAAGCTCACCAGCTTAAATATAAACTCCTATGTCACTAGATGGGTTGCAAACTGTTTCAAGGACAGAACCCACATGGTTAGAATTGCTGGAGCCATGTCAGACTCCAAACCAGTTACAAGTGGCATCCCACAAGGCTCAGTCCTGGGACCTCTCTTGTTCAGTATATATTTCTCGGAGGTACAAGCCAACACGGAAGGACTGTGGCTGACCAAGTTCGCAGATGACTGCAAACTGGGCGCCATAATCGACTCTCCAGCCGACACAAGCATCCTCCAAAAGGGCCTCATAGAAACAGACAACTGGTGCCAGAGCCATGGCCTCAAGCTAAATGCCAAAAAGTGTATAGTCATCCCCATTGGCAAAAACAAAGTGCCCACAAATTACCACATAGGTGGTAATCCATTAAGTACAGAAGAAGTAATTAGGGACCTGGAGACCCAAGTTGATAGCAATCTCTCATTTGACAACCACATGGCCAAAGTGGTTAGAAAAACATTTTATATAGCCCACCTAATCATGAAGGGATTCACATCTAGGTCAGGGGAGGTCATAGTGCCTCGTTACTCATCCCTCATCAGGCCCATAATTGAGTACAATGCCCCTTTTGGGGTGTACCTTACCAGACACCTGCAGCAACTGGAAAGACCCCAAAAGTACCTCACCAACAGGATCAAAGGGATCAAACAGATGCCATATGCTGCCCGGTTAAAGAAACTCCAGCTCTACTCAGTGGCATACCGCCTGCTCAGAGGCGATCTGTGCCTGACGTATAAAGCCATGTCTAACCCGGAATTAATGGACATGCTGCACCTCAGAAAATCCAAATCCCATCGAGCTACGCGCTCGAGAGACTTGAACCTCAGCACTGAAATAAATAAGACATGCTGGAGGGACAGATTCATAACCCAGAGGCTCCCTTCACTCTGGAATAAAATCCCAGTCCAGGTTAGGCAGAGTCCCTCATGGACTCTCTTCAAGAGGAATCTTGATGAGTGGATGGGAGATCGTAGGTTTACCCTGGGTATCACTTCTGTGTCACTGTTAGACAGAGGCACAGTATACTAACCTCGAAAAAGGGCATAGCAAAATAAATTTAAAATGGGTGGTGAAAGCCAAACACACTCTGGCTATGCTTATAAATGCCCTAGGGCAGATAGCCTAGTATGAACCTATGAACCTATGAACCTATGAGGGATTTCACATAATATATTCACTGACACTGCAATTTTGAACCAGCTACACTACCCTGGTTAGCAAATATCAATTACTACATTATTTAAAAAATATATTTTAACAATGTTTTCCCATGTAAAAATGAACAGTTTGTCTTGGTACTCAAACCATGAGCTACTGCATGCAAAGCCAGAACTTTAACCACTACACTAAGTCACCATTGAAGATTTCAGTTATACATTTGTATTTAGCTCCTATAAGATGTTTAAGCAATGCTGAGCAAAGCATTGCAACATGCAAACCTGCTCGCTCAGCTATGCTTAAACTTCACTTATAATCGGAAAAAATAAATACAGCACTTTAATTAGATATATTACTACTAATAATAATCAATATTTGGTAATGCACAACCTGTTATTCTATCAACTTTCTAAGTCTGTCTGAGCAATATTTTAGTAATTTCCCTATTTTGGGACATTTGTCCCATGTTTATTTCTTGGCTTTATGCAGATTTCCTGCTGGAAGAGGTTGAGGTGTGTGTCTGAGAACACAATTTTACTGTAAAGTGCTACATGGCACTTTGACAATGCAGGGGGTGTGTTACAGTTCCTGTCACACACACCCTGCATTGCATTCTATTCACAAATCCTGCTTTCAGTGTCCGCGGAAACTGACAGCATTGTAAAATGCCATACGGCACTTTGACAATGCAGGGGGTGTGTTACAGCCCCTGTCTCCCCCTGCATTGCATTGCATTGTATTCATTTGCTTTCAGTGTCCACAGACACTGAAACATTTAAAAAGGGCCGTATGGCACTGTGACAGTGCAGGGGGTATGTTACAGATCTGCGAGCACTACTGCAACATGCCCCCTGCACTCATTCGGTGTTTGTGTCCACAGATCCAACTCAGTAGCGCTTTTTCATTAATATGAAAGGTGCGCTGCTGATTGGAGGATGCAGGCGCAAACACCATTCACTATTCCTACATGGAGTTTATTGAATATGGGGGACTGTTTATTTTACTTCGCCTGGTGTTGTGTCTCCTTTCTTCTGTTCAACACAGCTGTCCTGATCTGTTCCTTCAACTCTGATTTCAGTAATTAATTGCTTTCCCATGTATTACACTCACTTTTTTATTTCAACTGTTTTATTGTCTCTCTTGCTAAATGTCTGTGTAGCTTTAACTATTTGCAGTTGTCTTGTTTGAGGAAAGTATGGTGCATAAAAACTTTCCACTACTGAAAGACAAATGCCTAAATGCTAATCTGTGCAAAGCACTGAAAACTAATACTCGAAACACAAAAAGTTGAAAAAATTAAGCATTTTTTTTGCAGGGGTGGGTGCCCCTGTACCCTCACACCCCTCATACTTATATATGCCAACTCTGTAGTTACACTAACTTTAAGAAGGGAGAAATTTACCAAGACCACTGAATCAGTTCCTGAGCACAGTTCGAAATCACACTGGTAGTGATTTTCTCTGGAAAACAGCAACTAACATTCTGTTCCTTGACATTTTGCATCTTGGGCATCTGACGTCCAGGGAAGGGAAACTCTGTGATCTGTAGAGAAGCCTGTAGAAAGTTTTAGTTATTGGTGAATTTCTTGTTAATGTATTGATAATATGTTTATCATTGCTGTCTCATTACTGTCTACATCTCAAGTATGGTCATTATAAAATGAAATGTATGACTTTTCTATACAGATGTTATGGGTTTCACATTAATGCCATTGCTGCATGCTTTGTTGTATTTATAAACTATAAACTTCTTACTGGTACTGGAGCATTTCTGTCAGTGATTGCTCTGAAAATGGGTTATGCTCACTATTGGTTAACGCAAGTAACATATGAAAGTAGACAAACAACATAAATAAAACAAATATCCACAAATGAGTGAAACATTCTTGATGCAAAGTTAGCCATATCAAGTAAATAAAATGTTCTCAACACAATTTCAAAGAAAATAAATTGACAAAAAGGACACCCACAAAATTCAGCCATTGTGAAGAAATGGCCCACAGTTTCCTGCCAGTAAAATCGAATGATCTCTTAAAAATCACAGTTTGCAAATTAGCTATTATGCTTGCTGCATGCCTTGGTGTAGAGGTACAGTCAGAGTTGAAAGCATAGTAGCTTCCAGTGCCATCCAGGGAACAAGAACACATTTGTTCAGTGACTTACTCATGAGACAGACAGTGTGTGGAAACATGTTTATTTTTAAAGTACCACAAAGTGGGAGACAGGAGTCATGCACTGCAAATAAGCTAACATCACAATTTCAGACTGAGATCATGAAGCATGAATCAGTGGCTGATGTCCTCAGACTAGAAACATCACATTGCTTGCTTATTCACCTTGTTACTAATATGTATTATAACAAACTGTAGGGCATATAATCTGTTATAATATATAATAACAAACTATAGGGCATATATCCATACTTAATGTGACAATGTGAAGTATTGCTAGCTATGCTTGAGATGTAGGGCAGTGGATGTGTAACATATATCAGCATAGCTAGCTGGAGTTTTGTAAAGAATTATAAGTTATTTGTATATCAAAATGATTTGTACAGGTGCTTGTGTTGAAAATGTATTTGTAAAGTTTCTTGTGTTAAAAAATGTACCAACAGTGGGTCCTGCTAGACAGAAAAAGAAATGCACCTATGTATCAGACTGTATTGAAATTAATATATTGTAACAGGGGATACTGGAAGAGACGAGGTTAATCTCAGTCCAGTTAACTTTGAAAAAAAAATTTAAATTAAATTACCTGATTTAGGCCATAAATATTGTATCTTACAGTTCTGATTGAAGCCAGAGATGAAATGTCTGTGAAAACAAGGATTAGGAATCCTGCTGTATTGTCCTTAGCAGTGAACTAATTGCTTCCTTGGAAGTGTGAAAGTGTTGAAATGGTTTTATGGCTTCCAGATGCTATAACACATCTTAGCAAAGCTTATCTCTGTGTATGGTAAAACATATGTGCGAGATTCTGGTTCAGTTTCTAGTAAAGTGGGGGGTAGTATGGGAACCAGAAGTCAGATGACCAGATGTATGTGATATCATTCTGTAAGCCAGCACTGAAATAATGCTTTAATGCTAGATGAGACAGACGTCTCAGAGCAGTCTGGTTTTGAAACCTGACAAGTGGGGCTCCTCACCTACTTCATCTTGCCTTGCTTTAGTAAGTAATCAAGGAATAGTAATTCTTTAGATCACTAAGGAAAATATAATGATATTAGTTAAGTACTATTTTTCTGTATCTGTGTGAATCTATCCATCTGTGTTATTTTTAGTATTTCCTGTGATTGAAACTCTGGTGTTTATTGTAAATAGATATTTAGTATTTTCATGTTTTATTATTACATATATTTAAACCTTTCATTGTGGCTGTTCTTTTAGAATATTTTAATCTTTGAGCGCTGAGTGTACTTATATTTATTTGATGACACTGTGGCCACTCCTGGAACCCTTGGTGCAGTGGTCAAACACTACCATTTGCATTAGTATTAGTCAGTATAATTGGGTATCCTGTTAAGAGCCTTATTGCTGTCTTAGGAGTGTCCTGGTGGCAGTATCTACCTTATAGTCTGGGCAGAGTGGCATAGCTAATGAATCTGTGCCAGCCTTTCCCAGATGTGTGTATGTGTGTGAAAATCAAATCTCAAAGAATGTGTGTGTCATCTGCTTGGAGCAGAGGCACAGAGCATTGGTTTCACAGAGAGGGTCATGGAGGACTTGACCTGGGACACTCGGCTGAGTTCTCAACTCTATAGTTGTGCCAATGGGAAGTCTTACTGGGGGCCTGGAGAGAGAGAGAGGGTAACCCATATCCTAGACTGAGTGCATTTCCTGTGTGCCATTAAGGGAAATTGTGCTTGGTGCAGAGAGCTGCATCTGGAAATACTTTGTGTATCTATCTTTGTTCCAAGTGAACGTCCCCTATTGGTGTCAGTGGTGAGGATTTAGGCTCCTTGATTACTGGCCCAGAGAAGGGACGTCACATATTAGTGAGCAGTGGTGTGGATCTTATTTGAACTTCTGTAGCCTGGGGGTCTGGAGAGAGAGAGAGGGAGAGAGAGACAGAGAAAGAGAGAGGGAAACCCAGACCCCAGACTGAGTGTGTTCCCTGTGTGTTCTTAAGGGAAATTGTGCTTGGTGCAGAGAGCGGCATCTGGAAATACTGTGTGTATTTATCTTTGTTCCAACTGAATGTCCCTCACTGGTGTCAGTGGTGAAGATTCAGGCTCCTTGATTACTAGCTCAGAGGAGGGATGCCACACAAAATTCAAAAAGAAGTAAAGAAATTTGATTTCATTTAGTCCATCTAGGTTTGACCATTTATTGCTGGGCATCACAAAAAAAATAGGTGAGTTAATTATTTAGATGTGTGCAATTGCCACTGTGGAGGGAGAGAAGACAGGGTTGACACAATGGATATAGGGTTATTTAATTTTGAAAGAACAGAGAAGAACTTCTGCAAAGATGAAAGCTGAGATGGATTTTATTGGTAAGATGTTTTTGGAAAAGGGTTACCCCCATATTTCTTGTTCAGGAGGTTAAGGAATTAGTTATTTCACAATGGGATCACCAGTATAAACCCCTCTTGGGCAGTGATTTTACTACACAAAGGGAAGTAATGGACAATTGTAAATTTGAAAGGGTTGTCATATTACAATATGGTACACATTTTGGTGAAGTGAAGGAAATTTTTAATAAGACACACTGACACACACACACTATGAGGAGTTCACATCCCTACCCCACTTCATTTGCGGTTATTTGCAGATACTTGGTTTTGGACATTTGGAGTCAGTGCACGGCACTGTGCACAGCCTGAGAGTATAAATCGCTACTTGTCTATACCAGTCTGTGTGTGGTTGGTTCTAGCACAAGTGTGTTCGACAAACTCTGCATCTTGTGTGTGAATCCTGGCCTATCTCTAAATCTGCTTGACAAACCCAGTATTATATACTGTCATTATTGTGGATTAACCTGTGTAATTCTATGTTTTTTTTATACTAGCAATAGAAGTGATAATTTATGGTTGTGGGGATGAAGGGGACTGGGGGAAGATGCCATTTTTTTCTTTTTTAGTTATTTACATACTGTACCGATGCACAATAGTGGGACATGTTTTCTACAGATAACATTTATGATTATGTTGGTTGAATGATGGGGCTGGCAGCAATAATAGGGCCCCTCATCTAGTACCAGGTCTTATGAAGATGTTTAAGAATCTTGTGCTAGAGCCAGCTTTGAATCTATCATGGAGACCAACAGTAAGGTTACACAATGGGAAATCTAATATTTGTGAATTTAGCCTGACAATAGACTGAAAATATTTAAAACATATCAGCACTTTTGAGTGGAAGACTGGCCTGCATTCCTGTGATAGGAGATACAATTACTCTCACATTCTGCTAATGCAGAAAGAAAAGGGGCACATCAGGGAACTGAAACAGCTGTGAGGAAAGGGTAGAACAACAGATGCCTGACGCAATCTCATATTTATGCCCCCTCAGCTCTGCAATAAGCAACAGGCAAGTGTGTACCTCCTGCACATACCTTACCATATGTAAACAGAGAATGGCAAAATTAGAGACAGGAACACACAAGGTTATATGCTTATATTGTGAGATGGTACAGCATAACCCCATCCTAGAATAGGTCTCTGCAGAAACCAACATGTCAGTGATCAAATGACTTGAAGTGCCTCCACCAGTACCATATGACATATAATATCTAGGTAATAGCAGATATAATTACTGAGCAGACCTTCAGAAATATGTTCCAATACCAACAGAAGGCCTGAGAAGGGAGAAGTGTTAATAGGGAAAACATTTACTGTTTTATCCAATATTCTGTTTTTAGAAGTGGAATTCATATTGTTTCCAGATGGATCCTGGCAGCTTAGGCCTGTAATGAAATCCCTTTAGTTCCTAGTGCCAATATAATTTTTTCCAAAATGGAAGATCGGAACTTGTGCCTAATAAGGAAAAGCACAGATAAAGGGTCTGCAAATTCTTTAGCTAGAAAAATAACATAACAGATGTTTAGTTTTAGTTGGTCAGTGATTATAGTCTGACAGGTAACAAACTATTTTTAAACTGTAAAAACTTCTGAGAAAATAGCAGTTGCCTTGTTTTAGGTTCATAGGTTCATAGGTTCTTACTAGGCTATCTGCCCTAGGGCATTTATAAGCCTAGCCAGAATGTGTTTGGCTTTCGCCACCATTTTAAATTTATTTTGCTATGCCCTTTTTCGAGGTTAGTATACTGTGCCTCTGTCTAACAGTGACACAGAAGTGATACCCGGGGTAAACCTACGATCTCCCATCCACTCATCAAGATTCCTCTTGAAGAGAGTCAATGAGGGACTCTGCCTAACCTGGACTGGGATTTTATTCCAGAGTGAAGGGAGCCTCTGGGTTATAAATCTGTCCCTCCAGCATGTCTTATTTATTTCAGTGCTGAGGTTCAAGTCTCTCGAGCGCGTAGCTCGATGGGATTTGGATTTTCTCAAGTGCAGCATGTCCATTAATTCCGGGTTGGACATGGCTTTATATGTCAGGCACAGATCGCCTCTGAACAGGTGGTATGCCACTGAGTAGAGCTGGAGTTTCTTTAACCGGGCAGCATATGGCATCTGTTTGAGCCCTTTGATCCTCTTGGTGAGGTACTTTTGGGGTCTTTCCAGTTGCTGCAGGTGTCTGGTAAGGTACATCCCAAAAGGGGCATTGTACTCAATTATGGGCCTGATGAGGGATGAGTAAAGAGGCACGATGACCTCCTGATCTAGATGTGAATCCCTTCATGTTTAGGTGGGCTATATAAAATGTTTTTCTAACCACTTTGGCCACGTGGTTGTCAAATGAGAGATTGCTATCAACTTGGGTCCCCAGGTCCCTAATTACTTCTTCTGTACTTAATGGATTACCACCTATGTGGTAATTTGTGGGCACTTTGTTTTTGCCAAAGGGGATGACTATACACTTTTTGGCATTTAGCTTGAGGCCATGGCTCTGGCACCAGTTGTCTGTTTCTATGAGGCTCTTTTGGAGGATGCTTGTGTTGGCTGGAGAGTCGATTATGGCGCCCAGTTTGCAGTCATCTGCGAACTTGGTCAGCCACAGTCCTTCCATGTAGGCCTGTACCTCTGAGAAATATATACCAAACAAGAGAGGTCCCAGGACTGAGCCTTGTGGGACACCACTTGTAACTGGTTTGGAGTCTGACATGGCTCCAGCAATTCTAACCATGTGGGTTCTGTCCTTGAGCCAGTTTGCAATCCATCTACTGACATAGGGGTTTATATTTAAGCTGGTGAGCTTATCTATAATGCCCGAGTGGGGTATTGTATCGAAGGCTTTTGCGAGGTCCAGGTAGGCTGTGTGGACCACCTTCCCCTCGTCAATGGGCTTGGTGACTGTTTCAAAGAAATCAACCAGGTTTAAGAGGCAGGATCTGCCCTTAACAAAGCCAAACTGGGTAGGATCCAGTGTTTGTAGGTCCCCAATATCTTTATTTATGAGGTCCATGATGATCCTTTCCATAGCTTTGCAGACCAAGCTAGTCAGGCTGATGGGGCGATAGTTTCCAGGATCCGTTGAGGCACCACCTTTATGGAGAGGGACCACTGTTGCTGTACGCCACTCTTTGGGCACATATCCTGTAGTAAGGCTGAGATTGAACAGTAGTTTTATGTTTGGGTTTAGCTCTTCTTGGAGTTCATGTAGGACGCAGCCCAGGACACCATCTGGTCCCATTGATGCTGTGTTTTTTGCTTTGGAGAGGGCGGCTCTTACCTGAGCATCTGAGATGTCGGGGGCAGCACTCTGCTGGGATAGATATTTGCCCTTTTGGTGGGGAGGGGGGGAGAGAAGTTTGCGCTGAACCTGTCAGCTAGGATGTTGGCAATGTCTGTGGGTTCGGTGTATTTTTTGTCATTTTGGACTAATTCTGAGCATATCTGGGAACTACCACCCAGGTTCCTAACATAACTAAAGAAAGCCTTGTGATTATCCTTAGTGTCCTGCGCAATTTTTCTCTCGAAGCTGGCCTTAGACAATTGTGCCCATAGTTTTTTGCTAATACTGATCAGTGATGCCTTCCCTTTTTGGGATTTTGCTCTATCATTTAGTAGCTTCCTCCTTTTGAGGAGACAAGACCTTGATTGCTTAGTCTCACACATGTGCACGCAATTTTTAGTAAAAGAAAGTATTCTACTGAGCTGAACTGTGTTGCATTATTTTTGACAGTAGCACTTTGATGTCATGACTTGGATTTTAAACCATTCAGCACCTTTCTTGACAGGTTTTCTGTCTGGCGCATTTCTGGTGTGTCAGCCCACAGCTATATTTTTCACCTTTAGCAGAGTTTGAACTCTCTACAGGTAAGCTTTTGTAACATGTATTTCAGTAATTTAGTGATTTTGGTATGTGAGCAGGTTAGATTGTATGAGAGTAGGTTAAAATTGTATGAAAGTGGGTTACATTACATTACATATATTTCATATGACAGTGGGTTTTAATCAAAATTACATATAATTTGCATGAGAGCTGGCTTTAGTTCATAATTACATATATTTCATATGAGTGTGGGTTTTAATCACAACTGCATATATTTTGTTTGAGAGTGGGTTTTAATCACAATTACATATATTCCAAATGAGAGTGGCTTTAATCACATATTTGCATGAGAGTGGGTTTCATTATATTGTATGAGAGTAGACTGTAATGTTTGTGAGTGAGTAGTATTTCTATTGTATTGAGATTACAATGGGTGTGAGTGTGGGGGGTAGTATAAGAGATGGAGTTTGGAACTCCAGACAAAAATATGTTCAATAAATATTGACAAGATAGCTGAAATTTCTTGGCAAAATGATCTGAGCTCGCTAAAGAGACGGGTAGTGCACTGCAGTTCCCCGAGGGTGGGACTTGTGTTAAGGCTATTTCTAAAAGTCCTAAAAATAAATGTAAACAAAAAAGGAACTAAAGTACCTAACTCTTTTTGGTCAGGTTTTAATGACTGGCAGGAATAATCTAAGAATAAGGAAAAGAAATCTGTAGTTTGAAGTTTAAAATGTAATTCTGCTAGATTAAACCCACAGCTGCAGGCAGCTAATAGAACAGTCCATATATTACAGAGATGTGCAAGAGATAATTCTCATGCTAACTTGGAATTTTACCCTTTAAAATAATTAGAAAAATTGGAAATAACTCAGTCTGATTCTTCTGACAATGACTGCCCCCTCCCTGATTCCCTCAGCTCTCCCTCCCCCTTATAACCATTTTGCTTCTTCATGGGATCATAGGCTAATGACCTGGGGCCCTTACAAGCCTAGTTAAGAGTTTATGCCCAAAAAAAGCAACATCAGTCAACACCTGTCACCCCTGTTAGTGAGAGACACAGGTAGAACCCCTGGGACAAATTTGTACTCTGTTTGACATGTATGGAAAGTCTATTCCAGAGATGGGAAAGCCTCTGGGAGACAAGTCTGTCTCTCTCTAGCAGGTTTTGTTGATGTTGCATATTAGATTTAGGTCTTCTGAGCAGGTAATGCGCAAGGAGTTAGACTTACTGATATGGAGCAGCTCTAGTAGGGCAAGGTCTGATATTGCCTTGTAGGTAAGACACAGTTCATCTCTGAGGAATCTGTATGATACCGAGTAGAGTGATAGTGATTTGAGCCTGTCCACATAGGACAGGTGTTGGAGGCCATTGATTCTCTTTGTGAGGTATTTCTGTGGCCTTTCCTGTTGGTGCAGGTGCCTGGAGAGGTACATACCAAATGGGACTTTATACTAAATTATTGGCTTAATGAGGGAGGAGTACAGAGAAGTAATAATCCCCTTTTTTCTGTATGCAATCCCTTTACTTATGAGATGAACCAAGTAAAAGGCTGTTCTAACCACTGCCGCTACATGATGGACAAATGTAACATTGTTGTCAACCTGATTATCCAAGTCTCTCACCACAGGTTGTGTGCTTAGGGGGTCACCATTGATGTGGTAATCAGTAGGGGCTGTGTTTTTGCTGAATGGTATGATAATACATTTTTTTGCATTTAACTTAAGGCCATGGCTTTGGCACCAGTCATTTGTTGCTGTGAGACCCTCTTGCAGTATGTTAACATCATTTGGGAAGTCAGTGACAGCACCCAACTTACAGTCATCTGCAAACTTGGTCAGCCACAGGCTTTTTGTCTTTGCCTGGACCTCTGAGAAGTAAATGCCAAACAGTAGGGGTCCCAGGACACATCCTGGAGAACATCACTAGTGAAAGGTCTGGTGTTGGAGGTGGAGGCATCTATTTTGACCTTGTGGGTCCTATCGGGGAGCCAGTTGGCCACCAACCTGATGAGACAAGGATTTATGCTAAGTTGTGTTAACTTTTTGATGATGCCCGATTGGGAAATTGTGTCAAAGGCCTTGGCCAAGTCAAGGTAAGCTGTATGTACTGACTTTCCCTCATCCAGGGCCTTAGTGACAGTCTCAAAGAAGTCAACCAGGTTCAACAGACAAGACCTGCCCTTGACAAATCTGAACTGGGTAGGGTCAAATGCTTGGAGACCGCCTATGTCCTTGTTTATGAGATTCATAATAATATGCTCCATGACTTTACAGATCAGACTTATCAAGCTAATGGGGTGATAGTTTCCAGGGTCAGTAGTGGCACCACCTTTGTGCAAGGGGATAACAATGGCAGTTCTCCACTCTGCTGGAATGAAGCCTGTACTTAGGCTGTAGTTGAATAGGGTGCTCAATGGCAAAGCTAGTTCTTGCTGGAAATGGTGCATAATACAGCCTGGGATACTATCAGGTCCCATGGAAGCTATATTCTTTGCCTTGGATAGGGCCTTTAACACTTGATCTATGGAGATGTGAGGTGCGGGACAAGTATCGGGGATATCAAATGGGCCTTTGGAGGATGGAGATGAAGTTTGAGCTGAACCTATCTGCTAGCAGGTTGGCTAAGTCAACAGGATCAGTGTAAGTGGTACCGTTAAATACTAATTCAGAACAAACCTGGGCTTTGCCATGAAGGTTGGAACCGGAACTGATATGTCAGCAAACAATCTTTATTTGGTACACGGCTGCTAACCGTGTATCAAATAAAGATTGTTTGCTGATGTATCAGTTCTGGTCTCAGCTCTGTGTGCTGATTTTTGGATTTATTAGTCTGGTTTTCGTTTCTTTGCCATGGAGGTTCCTGATGTAACTGAAGAAGGCTTTGTGGTTTCCCTTTGTTTTGGAGGCTAGTTTCAATTCATAATTGGCTTTGGAGGTTTTCACTAGTGATCTAATTTACTTGTTGAGGCTGAGGAGGGAGTTTTTCCAATTTGGAATTTGTTCCTTTGTACCCTTGGACAACAGTTTCTTCCTTTTGTTGTAAAGCCTGTTGATAGAGGATGTCCACCAGACAGGTTTGTGTTTCCTTGAGGAGCAGGTTTTAGTTCTGTTTAGTATGGCTGAGTCCATGCAGTTGTTCAGGTGTTTGTATACTGCATTGGCGTACTGTTCAGCATTGTTGTCTGCATCCTCTGAGGGAGGCGGTAGTGTGAAGCTACTGATACCCTTCTCTAGGAGGTTGTAGTCAGTTTTCAAGAATTATTTTAAATTGGTTATGACTGGGGGGGGTATTGGGTAGGATAGAAACTTTGAATGAGACAGACTGATAATCTGATCTCACCAGGAAAGAACATACTACGGTAGTGGTGCAGCAGTCGTCCATGTTGGTGAGAACCAGTTCCAGAATGTTATCTCCCCTTGTGGGGGATGACACGAGCTGGTCTAATGCATTAGAACTGATGAAGTCAAGGAATCATTGGGTGAGTGCATTAGTGCAGGAATAGTTCACCCAGTCTATGGTGGAGTAGTTGAAGTCACCAAGGATCAGGGTGTTAGGAGGTACCTTGATGGAGTCAAATAGGTCCAGGTAGGAGGAGTGGGTGTCCTGAGTCATGGAGGGGGATCTGTAGCTGGCTATAACTTGGATGGGTGTCTTGCCAACTGTCAGTTGCACCTGGAGTAATTCCAGTGCGTCATGCTGGCAAACCAGTCTGGAGGTGTGCCTGTCCTTAATGAATAAAGAGACTCCGCTACCCTTAGTCTTCTTGACCTCATTTTGGGGTCAGAATGTGTGGAATGAGGTATAGCCTCTACAGCCCTGAACCAAGTTTACGTGACCACACAGACTTTGTTATCTTTCAGTGAGTGCATTTTGAGGTTAAGGCTCCTAGCATTAAGCAGCATGACCTTCAATTTGCTTTTTGACAGATCTTTTATGTTGGAAGATTTTTCTTTGGGACATAGCTTAAAAAAGGCACAATGGGGGAGGCAAGAGCCTTGCCCAGGATCCGGAATCCCAGGGGAGACAGTTGGAGGCCATCTCTGGCAAAGCATTGAGGCCTGTCAGCCATGTCATCCCAGGCAGACAGATACTGGATCCACTTGGAAAGAGACCAGAAACTAAGCCAATTGTTGAAGTCAAGTATTTTTTGTTGGTATTGTGGTATAATTCTTGGTGAAGGTAGGATGCTACTTAGGGCTAGGGTCATACTTTCCTGGGATACATACTCTGACAGCTCAGTCATGTCTCTTTTCATATAGCCCAGAGAGTTACGTCTCAAGTCATTCACACCAACATGGACAGTTACAAGTCATACTTGTACCTGTTGTGGACAGACTTAAGTGCATGCGTGATGTGGCAGATTCTGGCACCTGGCAGACCACTGACCGTGACTGTCTCCTTGTCGAGCCTGGTGAAGGGGACATTGGTGTGTCTTACAACTGAGTCGCCAATGACTAGTATGTTTGGTTTATTGTTATGCTTTATGGGCTGAGTTGGTTTATTGTTATGCCTTATGGGCTGTGTTTGTGAGACACTGGTGTGTTGTCTGCTGTGTGTGATGTATTTAGTGTTGTGTGTGGAATGTTTGTGAGTATGTTTTGGAAGTCTATGCTGTTTAGGTAAGTTTTTATTGAGGACCTCTGCATAGCTGGGTGTGTATTGTGCTTGGCTGTGTGATGTGGGTGGTGTGTTATTTGTGCTGGCAATCTCCTCTTTGTTAGCAGTACTGATTGTGGTGCGAGAGAACATGGATTCCAGGTTACTGATGTAGATGCATTTCTCGCCAAATAGAAGAATTATGTGCTAGGCGAAGAGGGCTGTCAGTGAACATGAGGCAGTTGCTACACTATCTCAGTATGCCCATGTCTAACATGCTGGCAGGAGAAACTGATAGGAATTGTCCAGACATAGTGTTCTGAATATTTGGGCGGACTTATGCAGACGGGATTTTGATAAGGGTTTGTCCACAAGAGTGTAGACCACAAAAACCTTCTTAAATGTAGAATAACAGGTCTGCAGTGCTAAAACCAAAACTAACCTGCTTAGAATAGCAGACAAATTTAATCTGGCTACTAACAAGCAGTAATAAATGCAGCAGAATAAGAGTAATTGATGAAAACTTCATCAGATGTGAAAAGCCTCCTATGCCTGACAAAATTTATTCAGAGCAGACAGCAAAGCAAAATAAGGTAATAAAGTAGGTAGAACACAGTTACAGTATGACTAGCTGGATAAAGTGTAATTTTTTTTACTAAGTGGAGAGGGAGGAAACAGAAGATAATTCAAGATTAAGAAACTAAGGGGGTTGGCCTTCCCAAATACTCTGTACACAGCAGACAGAGCTGATGAGACGGGACTGGTAGGAGTCTGCTACTGAGCAGAAATACACAGAAATGTAACTATACCAGTACTATAAAAAAAGATAGATTCCCCCCAGGCAATTAGATAAACACAAAACTTCACAGAGTGCAAATCAACCCCCGCTATCAACCGGCTGGCTTACAGCTGAAGTGCTGAACTAGCCCTGCAAAACAAACTGCAAAACAAACTGCAGAGAGAGAGAGAGAGAGAGAGAGAGAGAGAGAGAGACCACTGATATTCAATCAATGTTCAATGAAACAAATAAATAAATGCAGTACAGATTTAACTATCGCTGAAGCAGAGCAAGTGCAAAAAAAGTATACTTATATCAGCTTTGTATATCCAGATTCTTATGAAGCAGATAGCCCTCCCTCTCGTGGAGAGCAAGTAGTAGGAGAACTGCTCTACGAAAGCCCATCTACTATTTCCCCCAATACTTCCCAAGTCACTTCTAATACTTCAACCCACCTTGAAGGTTCTGTTTGTAAAACTAGATTTTGGCAACAATGACAGCAGCACACTGTTTCAAATGTTGATCAAATGTTAATAAGAATAGCAAACAAAAGTAGACAGTGTTATCCAAAACACAAGCATGTCTCTAGGATAAAACATACAGACAAGTTAAAATGACTTAGTAATAAATGCACCCCCCTCTAAGTCAAATGCTTCGAAGAAATATAAAAAGCTAATTACATAATTTCCAAGAGTTATTGCCATCCCTACCACCAACACACAATCTAATACTAAGATTCACCCTTTGAAGGAGTCACCTAACCCTGCAGCAGCCCAAGATGGTAATGCTGAGCCTACTATAGGAGTAAACCAAAAGTTAAATGGTGAATACCTAAGCGAGTGAAAAAAAAGTTTATTAGTAAGGGATACAAAACAGATGAAAATTGAGAACACCCTATAATTACACCTGAGGTAAGAAATGCAAGAGGGCACGACATCAACCCATCATCTATCAATGGATATTTATTTTATATGAAGATGATGATATAAAGATTAGTGGGTGAGAAACCAAAATTTTGTATATAGAAATAAGAAAGAACTCAAAGAGGATTTTATGTCATAATGGACATAACAGATCAATAATAATAATATTTTATTTATTATATTTATTTATTTATATATATTCTACAATATATATATATATTATTATATCATATATATTCACATACACATATTACATGCACACACACATCTATGCATATATATATATATATATATATATATATATATATATATATATATATATATATACATACCCTATGACGGTTTTCATATATATATTTTTTTTTTAACTTTTTTATTTCTATATATAATTCTTTTCTTACATTTTACATAAATAGAACTTTCTTTTCACATACTCTTTTAACCAATATTGCCTGATATATATCTTTTTACTTGAACTATAGCTTTAGATTATGCACCATAACAACGAAATATAACAAATGGGACAATGTTGATTTTTTACACTGGAAGCATTTTTACAAGTATATTATTGACCCTTATATATAACAACTGACTCATATACTTTTACAAATTTTCTGAGCTTTTGAAAGTTATTAGTGAAAGCTCATCTGTGTTATCCTGCCTGGATTGGATTTCTAATAAAATACTGTTTTGTTGGATTATACATCAACTATTTTTTTTCATTATTTTTTTTTTATTTGATGAAGAATTTTGTTTTACCTTGCTACCCCATTACACAAGGAACCATTTAACTTTTGGTTTATTTGACTTTTGGGTTAAGGTGTGTGCTACTGACGGACTCATAACCTCACGTGAAATCTACTATAGGAGTAGTCCAACTGTAACTATTGTAGATTCTCTCCCTCTAATTTGAACACATTCAGCTAAATATGCTAAAATTTTGGAAGGAGATGTACACTTACAAAACACTACAACTGAAGATATGTGGGCAATTTTAAAAGCTTCCACTTCTCAAGATATTTTTAGGAAAATATGGGAAAAGTCGGCTATAGGAGAAAATACCCCCAAAATACACAGATAAGGGATTCCTAACAGTAAGAGATAATTTACTAAAGGCAATAACTACAGCATGCCTTCGAACACCTAACTGGGCATGAATTATTTTTTTTCAGAAGGAAAATGAATCTATCGACTCATATATACAACACATGATAGATGCATTTGAGTTTTTTCATGGCATCTAGAACCTGCTGAAGGACTGGCAGCCAGTGGGCTGTCAGCAGCATTTGTAAAAGGCTTATTAACCCCTATAGAAGATCAGATCAAAAAGATTTTTCTAAACTGGCCCAGTTTAGGTATTCATCAAATTGTTAACCAAACACAATACATGGCAGACAACATAGTCAGAGAGGAAAAATAACAACAAAAGAAATTAGTGGATGTTCAGCATCAGTGACAATACTGATTCATGGGGAAGGGGAGAAATCAGAGAGAGATGTAGGTAGATTTCGATTCCTTCCACAACAAGTCCTAGGGCAATGCCAGCAACACTGAAGTTGAACATCCACTAATTTCTTTTCCCTCTGCACAAAGGTGGGCCATCTACAAACACTGGAAACTACAGACCCATAGGTCTCATTAGTCTCATATGCAAAGCCATGGAAAGAATACAATTTGATTACTTTTGTATAAATGTAAATTTGCCTATGTCACAAGTGATGATTCAATAAAGGAGTTAAAAAAAAACAATTACATAGTAAACCTCCAGACACTGGACCCAACCCAGTTTGGTTTCATCAAGGGAAGATCACGCCTACTCAACCTTGTGAACTTCTTTGAGAAGATAACCAAAGCAATGGATGAGTACAAAATGGTTCACACTGTCTACCTTGACCTGGCCAAGGCATTTGATACAATTTCACACTCAGGCATTGTTGACAAACTCAAGAGGTTAGACACAAATCCTTATATTACCTGGTGGATAGCCAACTGGCTCACAGACAGGACCCAGGAAGTTAGACTTGGGTAGTCCACCTCTACAAAGAGGCCAGTCACAAGTGGAGTTTCTCAGGAATTGGTCCTGGGACTGCTTGTTTTTGGCATTTACTTCTCTTAATTCAAGGACAATGTCAATGGCCTGTAGCTGATCAAACTTTTAGTTGATTGCAAATTAAGAGCTGTCATTGAATCCTATACTGACACATGTTCTCCAGGAAGGCCTGACACAGACAAACAACTGGTGTCAGAGCCAAGGACTAAAACTAAATGCCAAGAAATGCATAATAGTGTCCTTTAGGAAGTCATCCACCCTGGTAACTATCATATAGACAACAAACCCCTAAGAGCTGGTCCAGTAGTCAGGGACTTAGAGACACACATAGGCAGTAATCTAGCCTTTGACTATCACATGTCTACAGTAGTGAGGAAATCATTCTATATTGCGCAACTTATAAACAAAGGTATGGCATCTAGGTCCAAGGAAGTCATTGTTCCACTGTATTTGGCATTCATCAGACCTATCATTGAGTACAATGCCTCATTTGGTATGAACCTAACCAGGCATATTCAACAATTGGAACATCCACAGAAGCTCCTCTCTAAAAGAATACAGGGCATAAGTAACATATACGACAGACTGCCTCAAGGTCCTGTCCCTATATTCTGTCTCCTACACGCTGTTGAGGGAAAATCTATGCCTGGCATACAAGGCATTGTCAGACCCCACTCTTTTGAACCTCCTTCATATCCGCAAAACAAACAGCACCAGAATTACCCATTCTAAAGACTTAAACCTTGCCTGTGATATAAATAAGACCTGCTGGAGAGACAGGTATGTAACCCGTTGACTACCCTATCTCTGGAACAGGCTCCCCACCCATGTGAAGCAGAGTTCCTCCCAAACCCAATTGAAGTGTAACTTGGACAATTGGATGGGGAACAGGAAATTCATCCCTGGTTTGGCACCTATGTCTCTAATGGACACAGGCAGCCCATAAATGGTTCAGCTCCCAGGCCCCTGCTTGCAAATGCTTCATCTCCCAAGCCCCTGCTTATACTTATCAAGGGTACCAGAACTTGTCAGAGATTTGGGATGCATGGCTAAGCTTAAAAAGGCCCTTGTAGTTATTAACCTAGTAAACACCTATGAACCTATGAACACTTTTACCCCTACACTTCACCTCAGACCCAGCAGAGTGGGCCACACATTAGCCCTTTTTTTAATTGTGGCTAGAGTGAACATTGGCATGATGAGTGCCCTTTTCATCAGCAAACAGATCCATCTTTTCAGACCACCAGTCAACCTAATATCCAAATCACACAGCAAGTAGAGAGACATCCTCTACTTGGAACACTGGTTGACAGCCACCAATGTAGCAGCAAGACCACTAGGACAGCCATAAACAGGAGACACAGCTATTTTGTTTGGTACCAGTGGACCAGGAGTGCCCCTTTGTTAATGTTACAGTGTGCAATTTTACTCTTCCTTTTCTTATCAACACAGAAGCAACTCAGTCTATGAAAACTTCATCAGATCTGAAAAGCCTCCTACGCTTGACAAAATTTGTTCAGAGTGTGGGGATCTCTGGGATTCCTTTAGACTATCCAAAGACAAAATCTGTCCCAATTCAAATAGGAACATTACAAGAACAGCATCTTTTATTGTAGGAAATTCTGCTCCATTGAATATTTCAGACTAGAATTTGTTAAGTAAGTTGCAATGTACTGTGTTTGCACTCCAGATTGAGTTTTTCTAGATATTCTGAATGAACCTTCCCCCTGTATTCAGCCAATATTTGTGCAGATGAAAACTCATTCTTTGAAGTACTTAGATTGGAAAAGACCTCTATATAGTTGATCCGGAGGGACTTGAAACTGTTCCTTCACAGCAAAGGACTACCCATGACAGCAAGGTATGACTCATAAAGGATGTAGAACCAGTTAGGGTTATTTTAAAGTCTCTGTCAATGGTAGTTCAGTACACTTTATAAACAGAGGCAAAAAAAGAAATTGAATCTACCATTTCTGCATTAATCCAGCAAGAAATAATAGTCCTAACCAAAAGCCCCTGTAATACACATATTTTGCCAGTTGAAAAAAAAAAAAAAAACAGGCAAAGATACCTATAGGTTTGTACAAGACTTAAGAGAAGTTAATGTGGCAGTAATGTCAACTTTTCCTGGAGTACCTAGCCTGGCTACTATACTAAGTTCTATCCCACCGACAGCAACTACTTTGTAGTGACAGTTATTTTCTCTGCTTTCTTTTCTATTCTTATTCACCCAGACAGCCAGTACTTGTTTACCCTTACATACAAAGGACAATATACACGGACAAAATTACCTCAAGGATATGTAGAATCACCTACCGTTTTCTGTAGGAAAAACTGAAAAACAACTAGATACAATTCAATTTCCCTGTGGGTCTACCTTAGTATATTATGTGGATGATTTGTTTTAAGCTTCTGATTCCTGCTCTAGCTGCTGACAAAATGTTACTTTTATTTTAACTAAGCAGAAGTGGGATTCAAGGTAAATAAGGCAAAACTGCAGTTGTGGAAACAGCAAGGAAAATATTTAGGACATCTCATTTCAGAAGGCTCTTGACAAATTTTACCGTGACACATCACTGCTGTTCAAGCTACACCACACCCTACAATGTTACAACAACTGCAGGCTTTTCTGGGACTGACAGGTTACTGCTGCCAATAAATTTCAAAATTACAAAAAAGTAGTAAAGCCTTTGTTAGAATTATTAAAAATGAACCCACTGACCCTTACCCTGGCAGAAGTTTCATGAACAAGCTTTAATTTAACTGAAAATTTTTACTTTCCAACCCTTCTGTTCTAGGGTTATTCAAATAAATGTTTTCTATTCTGTTGTAAAAGACACAAAGTAGCATTGGGATTATTAGTGCAGCCTAAAAATGTTGATTTTAGACCCTTTGCTTATTTCAGCACAAATCTTGATACCATGGCTGCAACCCTCCCTCACTGGTTTAGGGTGGTGGCAACGATGGCATGCATAATTAAAAGGATGACTGCTCTCTCTGGCATAAGACTTTCTTGGCAGTTCTGCATTCTGTAAAAGCTTTGTTACAGAGAAGTAAAACACAGTATCTGTCTGCTTCAAAATTGTCTAAAATGAATTGCCTTTGCTTAATAACCATTCTTTGTAGATTATTAAATGTTCGCCTTTTAACCCAGCCTCTTTAATTACTACAGTGGCATAGCCGGCCTTAGGCATAGGCCAACTAGCCAACCGCCTAGGGTGCCACTCTAGCAGGGGTGCTTTTCCAGTATTTATTTGGTGTAGGTAGACCAGGATGGGGGCACCGGGTGATGTGGTAGGGGGCACCATGGAGCCCTTTTGCCTAGGGCACCAGTTGACCTAAGGCGGCTCCTGTACAGCGGATAAAGGTGAACCCCATGATTTTGTTTTCATAGTTAACCATGTGCTTCCTCCAAGGTCATATTTAAAAGATGTCCCATTACCAAATTCTGAGTTGCTTTTATTTGTCAGTGGATCCTGTGTTCAAAGAAAAGATGACATGAGGTAGCAACATTTTTTCTGTGTACAGCTAATCAAGTACTATTGACAGGTCAATTAAACAAAAATGCATTTGTGCAGATAGGTAAACTTACGGAAGCATGCAAATTAGCAAAAGACAAAACTGTAACAATCTTTACAGACTCACTTTATGCTTATGGGGTAGTTTATGATTTTGGGGCACTGTGGAAGAAAAGAGAGTATATGGCATTAGCAGGGACTTTTATTAAAAATTATGTTTTTGTTAAGAAACTGTTAAATACACTTGTGTTACCTAAGGAAATAGCTGTGGTCAAGTGTGCCAATCATAAGCATGATGATTCATACATTTCAAAGGGAAAATGCTTTTTCTGACATGGTGGGCAGTCACGCTGCATTGTGTTATCCTGTTCAGGCTTAATTTTATTTGCAATTACTAGAAACTAATGCATTTGCTCTTTACAGAATCTATTGTCTTTTCAAAACCAAGCTGATGTCTCCAAAAAGGTAAGGTGGATACGTGATAGCTGTAGCCACTCCTTGGACTCAGTTTGACATTATTCAGACAGGAGGCTAGCAGCCCCAAATTATTTTCTAGTTCAGCTGATCTGGGCTTATCATTTGCCTTCTCATTTAGAAAAAAATGAATTAATAAGACAGATTTTGACTGATTGGCATACGCTGTTCAGTATTTCATAAATCCATGTGATGTATGTGTGGAGTATAATGCATTAAAAAGTGTTCCTACCCCTACACAGTCTTTAAAAAAAGTCACAGAGACTTTTCTTTTATGTACAATGCGAGTTCACTGAGTCACCACAATGTCAGAAATTCAAGTATGTTCTAGTAATTCTAGATGTTTTTTTCTGGATCGGTTAAAGCTTACCCTTGTTGTAGAAATAATGCAACTATGGTCTCCAAAAATTGTTGCAAGTATTCATACCCAGATTTGGTGTTTCATGTTGAATTCACTCAAGTAGAGGTACTCGTTTTACAGGTCAGGTAGTACAGCAAGCATGTAAAATCATAAAAAGAAACATGCAATATCTTTGCCTGCACAGGCTCCAAGCTTCAAAAATTATTGAAAAAATGGAAGAGACTTTAAAAACTAGACTTGATAAATTATGTGAGAAAACTGGTCTTAAATATCCAGAGGCATTGCTTTTAGCTTTATTTAGTATTAGTAGTGCAGTTAGTATATCTAGAAAATGCTAGCCCCTTAAAATTCTTATGGTCAGACCCAGGAAAAGGCCAGCAACATAATTGCTCAAAAATTTTGAGTTACAAGATGTCCAAGTCTGTTGTTTCTGTTTTAGAGTGTATTCATTTGCAAGTTATTTCCATTCAACAACAGCTTAACTCTGTCTCCTGTCATAATGTTGTCATGGGATGCTTCATTAGATCATTTTCTAGAAGACACACTCTGCAGCCAAGATGAAAAGGACCATTCCTGGTTCTCTTTGCGGCAGCTACAGCAATTCAATGTGAGATAGTACCCACTAGATTCATGTTTTGCATGTTAAAAAAGTCCTCCCTAATGACAGATTTCAGTAAGATGCCAACAACATCATTCCACCCATTATTGGTAATGAGTCATTTGCATCCCTTATCAAAAAAAAACATGTCAGGAAGTGAGACCTTGTGATGCAGCAGTGTCGTGGTCCAAAGTGAGGCCTAGTGATCCAGTAACATTATCATGTTCAGAAGTGAGGCCTAGTAATCCAACAAAATCATTTACAACAGAAGATGAATGGAAATTGACCCAGGATTCAGGAAATGAGTCAGGTGGCCAAGTGCTGCTCATAGGACTTCAACTAGTTCAAGATCCAGTGTGGCATTTGTTCAATAATCAATATTACATGAAACTATAAAGAGAAAGTGTGTCATCCTTGTTGCCAGTTTTCTAAAATCCTCTTCAGTCCTGGCCTGCTTGATATTCATATAGATTTATTGTTGGAACTGCTGTATTGGTATTCATCATTTTTTCCATTGCAGTTTTTTCTTTCATCAGGAGCCATCTGAATTGTAAATAATGAGCAATTTCATTATCAGAGAAAAGCATTTGGTTAAAAATAGAGGCAAATGTTTGGTTAAAACTAGACAAAGAAAACCAGACTGGTACCTTAAGTTTAATACTTTTTCTGCTGCATTGTATACTTATGCCAAAGCAATGAATGTTAGTAATTTCTGGCTTTGTGCACATATACCAACTGCACAAGATGGGGGTGTTTCACTGTTTTCAATACCAACAACAGAAACAGAAATAGGAGCCATGTTTGAAACAATCTTTGTGACCAAAAACAAAAAAAGGCAGACATAATTTATGGCTTTAGACTGGTTCCCCATCCAATTATCAGTGATTGTAAAGGGACACACTTGTTATGTTAAAAACAGAACACTTTCTATTGGGTGTAGAAACTGTAATGTTACCCAGAAGATATATAATAGAGCTGGAAGGCAGCCAGGGTATGGCTATGTTGCATGAGATTTTTTACATATGTGAAAACCAAACCTACCCCTGGTTATGAATAAACTGGTCAGATTGTTGCTACATTGGTTGTGGTATTCCAGTTGTTAAACATACAGAGATTTTACCCAGAGGGAGAATTTGCAATATTCACTGAAAGAAGGAGGCAAAGGACATTAAAAATCCAAATAAAAAAAGACTGCATTCAAAGGATTGTCGCATATAGATTTGGGTAATGGTGTTATTTCAGGAATGGCTATTTTGCCTGCTTTTTTTCTCAAAATTTTGTTTTATTTTTCAAATACATTTGAATGAATTCCATAGCATTTATACATAACATCTTAAATAGCTATGTACTCTATTTACATTAGCCTGACACTATAACAGATCGTAATGTATACAGTTACTTTATAAGTATGTCCAATTTGTTATCAGAGTGTCTGATCAATTATTGTATAGTGCCAATCAACGCTAAGACTTTTCCCCAAGGGTTGTTGATAAATGGCTTTGGATAAATTCTTAGTTCTTTAATTTTAATTTCCAATAATGCTGTGGTCTTCAGTTGGCTGTAGACATCTTCCAAAGTTGGCATTGTGTTTGTATTCCATCTTCTTGTTATACACTTCCTTGAAATTGCAAGTATAGCCCATACTAGATACATGTTTGACCTAGTCAAATGAGGGCCTTCATTCAGATTTAATAATGCAAGAGCTTTAGTTAAATAAAATGATTCATTAAATAAAGCTTGTAGAAAGTTATTAATATCATTCCAAAATGGCTTAATTTTAATACAATCAAAGAAAATGTGGTTCCAGTCTGCATTGTGTACTTGCTCACATCTCCAACATATTCCTTTTATGGAAGAACTAATTTTACTGATTTTTTCTGGGGTTAAGAATGCTCTGTGCAAGCATTTCCAATTAAAAACTTTCCAGCATTGTGTAAAGGATGTATATTTTATCGATAATAAGATATTTGTTTTAATATCTTCAGTTAACTGTATTGAGTGTCCTTTTATTATATATTTCCAATATGAGGTTTTGTGTGTTGTTTTATAGTTTATCAATATTTTGTAAAATTTTGAAATACTGTTTCCCATGCCAAAGTCATTATATATGATTTCATATATGCAGTTCATAAATTTAGGTATTTCTTTAAATGAAGAATTGTTAATTATTCTACTTAAATCTTGCAAATATGACAGAATACTCAGTAAAGTTAGCCAGTCTTGTTGTGGAATTTTGTATGTTGTTTTTATTACTTGCATATCAAAAACTTTTAGTTCTTTGATACATTGGAGTCAACAAACAAATCCTCTCTGTTCCCAGGAATTAATTTCTCTATATATTTTATGTGGAAAGTTCTTTGTGACTATAAATAGAGTTAAAAGATCAAACCCGATTTTTAAATCTATATTTGCATTAATAATTTTCCTAAATGTGTCAATGTAATAATTAATCATACGAGTTTTAGTGGGTTTAGTTATGTTATATTGCATACTAATACATAATATGTGCCATGGCAAATTGTTTTTATCTGTTATTTGACATTTTTTTTTGTAAATCAAATTCATTTATTGATATTACAGTTAGTAATTGTTTCCAATTTGCAGAGTAATTTGGATTTATGCAATCTGAGATTATTTTAGATATTGATGCTCTTATATATGTTTCTATATCAGGAAAGTTTAATCCTCCCTGTTTCCATGGTCTGATATGATGTATTAAAGTTATTCTGTTTCTTTTGGGAAACCATAAACATTTTATTAGGCATGAATTTATTTATTTAAGTATATTCCTTTCTGGTAACAGTTGTATTGCCAAGGCTATATATAGGATCTTGGGCAGTAAAACCATTTTCATTAACTGTAGTCTAGCTTCAAATGTTAATATTATTCCACAGAGATTTTAATTGTGTTGATGATATTATTGTAGTATTTTTGAGACTAATTCATTATTATCCTCGCATAACTCAATTCCTAGATATTTTAAGGTAGATTCTTGTTTCCCTATGATGTAATCCCACTTAGTCTGTAGTTCTTTTTTTTATTTAAAAATAACATTTTTGATTTATTGAAATGGAGTCCTGACGTCATGTGAAAATTGTCAATTAATATATCTAATTCTTCTAATGTCTCTTTTGTATTAGATAATGTTAGTAATATGTCATCAGCTAATAGCATTATTTTAGAATTGTATTGTTCAGAAACATCTATTCCTTTGATTTTTATATTGTTAAGAATTGAATCTGCCAATATTTCAAAAACCAGAGCAAATAGAATCAGTGACATGGAACATCCTTGTTTAGTACCTTTTGTTATATGTATAGATTCAGAGGTAAAAGGACCTCACTTGACATATGCTAAATTATTTGTATATATATTCTTTTGGAGATGAACAAAGGATGGAGGAAATTCAAATAGCATTAGGATTTTGAATAAATAGTCCCAATTTAGGAAATCAAAGGTTTTTTCTATATCTAAGCTAATTATGAGTATTTATTTATTTTCTTTAACATAATCTATAAGATAAATTATCCTTTTAATATTGTCATGTGCGTGTCTATGATATATAAATCCAGTTTGATCATTATTCATTGTTTTGGATAGTGGTATTTTCATTCTGTTAGTTAATATTGTCATAAATATCTTATAGTCATTATTTAATAATGATATAGGTCTTTATGAGGTACAGGGGTTTGGGGATTTGTTTTCCTTTAGGATTGGTGTGATTAAGGAATATCTCCAAGAGAGTGATATTAAAGCTTGTGACTGAATTTCTAATAGAGTTTTATGGAAGAGCAAAAGTATCTTTGAAGGAAAAAGTTTATATATTTCCATAATTTTGCCATCTATACCTGGAGCTTTATTATTTTTTACCCTCTTTTATTGTATCTGTAATTTCTTTGTAGGATATGGGAGCTTGTAGATCTAGTTTTAATTTTTCTGGTATTTTTTTATATTAGAACATTTTTATCTAGATTTAATTGATCAATATGTATATTTTCTTTTTGGAAATGTTCCATATAGTGATTTCTATAGGCATCAAGAAAGTCACCTATAACCAAGACATTTTTCCTTTTCTTTTCATGGAAGATACTTTTAATGTTATTAGCTTTTGACTGTATTTTGATTTTTGTGGATAAATTATGTAGATCTTTGAGAGAAGTGGCCAAGGCATTAATTTTTAGTTTTTCTAAAGATAAACTTGTTTTATGTTTATAATTTCATTGTATTTATTGTTTAATACTTCTACTTTCTTTTTCATCTCCAAATGATTTTGATTTTTTTTCAGCTTTTACTGGCAAAAGTTTGGATTGTAGACCTAATAATTCAGAATCCCATTCTCTGATTTTTTTTATACCAAGTTAGGGTTTTACCATATATGTAAGCTTTTAATGAGTCTCATATCAATATTTTATTTATCACTATGGTATAATTAATATCTAAGAATAACTGTAATTCATATAATAACCAGTGTTAGAACTCTTTAATTTTAGTTATATATGCTGGAATTCTGGAGTTAAAGATTAATGGTTTGTACCCATTTTGAAGTTTTAGTATCAATGAATTGTGGACTGAAAAGGGGCAGGGAGTGATTGTGAAATTAATGATTTTAGAGTGTAAGTCATGGGCAGCAAATATTTTATCTATTCGAGTTTGGGTATCAAATCTGTGATATTGATGGGAAAACAACAAAGATTTATCTTCTTTAAATTTCAAAGTATCTACACGATGAAATGATTCTACCTACTTGTTTAAAGCTTTTGTTATAGCAGATGTACACAGTGGTCTTTTATTTGTAGTTTTAGAAATATCAAATATACAGTTAAAATCTCCTCCTAATATTAAGTTGCCTTTATAATTATTAGAAATGAAATCCAAGTGTTTTTTAACAGTTCCTGTTCTAATGCCTGGGAACCAATATAGATTGGCTAGGGTCCATGTTCTGTTATTATATTTAACTATTACTAAAGCCATAAGGCCTTCTTTATCTTCATACTTATAAATGATTTCTGGGTTAATCACATTTGTTTTCCATAAAATTGTTACCCCTTTTGTCTTTGTCTTATAAGTGGATTGCACCAATATCATGTATTCCTTAGGAGTCCATTTGTAATTGTCATTTGTTTTGAAATGAGTTTCTTGAAGGAAGACAATTTGTGCTTTGTTCAGTTTTAAATATTTCAGTAGATTTGATCTCTTGCTAGGATTGTTTAAGCCATTGGTATTTAACGATAATAAAGTTAAATCCATCTTAGGTTATTTAGACTATGTATTTTTTTATTGTGACTATTAAACATTTTACTCTGATAACTATAAAGTATATGTTTAAGCTTTTAAAGGAAATTATCAGTTTTATTCTTTGAGTGTTTATCAATAAAGTAATGTTTTGGTCAGGCATACTGAAAATATTTTTGTGAAATAAATTTAAATGAATAAATATTAACAAAACTAAGATCTGCACTAGCCATGGAATGAAAATCATTCCTAATCTGATGGATAAACCTAAGTCCATCAGATTATCACTCATACCTTGACAATTCAGAACATCTGCACTGCATAAATTGAATTATCATATGGAGAATATTTGTAATAGGAATAAGCAATATTTATATTATATTGAACAGAAAAGATATTGTAGATAAGAGAATTCTGATACAATATAAATGTTTACTTATTGTATAAGTAATTAATATTTACATGAAAGATAGATAACAAGCAATTCCATCATAGTAAAGTAGGATGTATCATATATAAAACCTCAGTAAAAGATTATAGCACACAGTTATTTAACATATTCACCCTTACTGATGAATTCTTTCAAAACTTATTACTTAATATAAACAGATGGTAATAATATTTATACCTAATGTTTATAATACAATGTATTTTACTGGATATATCAGAAGTTATATTTCATTGTTTGCCAGCATTTAAGTAATCACTTTGTTTGTTGCTAACTTACTTAAAGCATCCAGTTTGTTTTATGTGGACATTGACAAAAGTTAGTGCATTTTAATTATCAGTGCATCCCTCTTCCCCTCCATTTCCTACGCATAAGGATTTTCATATCTGTCATTTTTTCTTATAAAAATGAGTGAAATTATAGGTTAAAACAACAAATTCACTTATTGTGATTAATGATTACAAGTTCCCTTTCCATATTCATAAATTGCCATTTTATGGCATATACTGAAAGTTTTTAGATTTAAAAGGCAACATTCTATTTTGTATAAGCAGCAAAGGTTAAACTGAGTGATTATTGTCAATTTAATACTATTTGTTGAGAATGTGATTGTTACATTCTGTGACATTCCAAGTTCAGGCTTCTATTGTTTCCCTTGAACAACTTTCTCAGCTTGATTTCATGTATAAAACATTAGTTACCTTGGTAACTGCTTAAGTATTATGTATGGTCAAGATGGGTTACAAAAACTACAAGTTAAAGCAATTACTTGTTATGCATATTTACTTATATGAGACAATCATCATGCTTCCCCTTGATGTTCAATGTAGTTTGTCATTTATGACAAGTTAAGACAGTAGTGTTATTATACACAAGCCCATTTTATTAAATCCTGTCTTTAATACCTAAATTCAGTAGACTGCTTCATCTTATATGACGATTATATATTTTATGTTTAGATTTACTAAAATCATACATTACACAACTATTGTGTGTGTGTGTGTTTTTTTGGCTGTTGCTTAGTTATTTGAGAGACCACAAGCTGTAATGCTTATTCTTATTATTAGCTCCTTCCAAGCATGTTTATATAGTCCATAGACTTTAAATTATGAGACCCTTCTGGTTTCTTATTTGTTATAAGTATATTTCTATCCTTACATACACACATATCAGTACTTCAAGCACAGACAACAATGCCCATCCAGTTTTGCCAGAATACCATGCACTAGTTCATGTGGTGTGTTTTCAGGCTGTTCATAAAATATCCAAACCAATATTTGTCCTGTTCCATTTTACCAGCCTGTTCCATGCAGTGGCCACTCTGCCAGTGAACCACTCAACACACCTTCCATTCCTACAGATATCTGAAATCTGATGACTCTCTAGCACTTCTCGGCAACTCCAAACACCCCTAGAATCAACTATCCCCATATGCTCAACACGTCCGAGCAAGCTCACCTCCCAGACCACTGCAAAGGGTACTGCACAAGACCAAGTGCTCTTAGTCTTTCACAATAACTCAGACTTCCACTCTTATGTAAGTCCTTAATGTGTTTGGACGAAAATACATTTTAAATATAAAATTGCACTTATTATTATTATTATTTTTGTTATTAAGAATCAACTTAATGAGCTAAACAAAGTGTTGGGAGACTATCAATATGTGTACATGTGGTTTAAAACAGCCCTTTTATTATATATATATTTTTTAAACCAAAAACTTCATTGCTGAGAATCATCTTGGAGGCCCCTCATAGCCATTAAGCATTATCATTTCTCTGTCTCCATTACCATAGCAACCTGGGAGTGTCTGTTTCTATTAGTATGTCTGTGTACTGCAACTAGAGGCTCGCGATGCCCCTGAAGCAAAGCCTCACTTCACTGTAGCTTCAAGCCTAAATTCACTCCCTTTCAGTGAGGCAGCAGTCAGGAAAAGAATGGAGAGCAAACAGATAAAAAAAAAAAAAAAAAAAAAAAACCTCCTAACAAGCCACCACAACAAGAGATAACACATTCTTCCAGCCTTCCCACCTCTCACTCAGCAGATGTATAAACAAACTATTCTCTGCCAAAATATCCCACATCACAGTTTTATCCACCCCCTTCCCCTCGATCCAGGCTAAAACACCAAATGTCTCTTCCTAATACACAAGCATCAGTAAACCTTTATCACAAGGCACAACCCACAGCTTCTCGGAGATGAAAACGGCAACATACAACAGCTACCAGACACAGCTGCATCCACACAGACCATGTCAGGCTTAATCAAACAGTCCTCAAAGCTATGATATCTGCCATAATTGATATTAACTATGTTTAGACAGAATAATAATGACATCTGTACTAGCTGCCAGACACAGCTGCATCCATGCACACCATATCAGGATTGATCAAACAACACTCAAAGCTATGATACCTGCCATAATTGATATTAACTATGTTTAAACAGAATAATAATGACATTTGTACTAGCTGCCAGACATGGTGCATCCACGCACACCATATCAGGATTGATCAAACAGCACTCATAGCTGTGATACCTGCCATAATTGATATTAACTATATTTAGACAAAATAATGATGACATTTGTACTAAGAGCTTGCTACTATTATTTAACTAGGATATACATGACATTTCTAAATCATACTTTAACTGAAGAAGGCATTAGTCTCCATGACAGAATTTTTTTTTCAAAACACTGTACTGTTATTGCTATTATATATTATGTTAATTTGTTACATTTGAGTCTGAACTCTGATGAATGATACCTTGTTGAATTAGTTAATTACTTAAATTATTTTAAGTAAAATTAATGAAAAATGAACAAGATAAGTATTCACTGAGTTGAAGTAGGGGAACAGAAACTTCTATGCTTGTATTATATGTTGCTTTGTTTGGCTTATATATATAATGTAAATAGTAACCCATCTTGACCTACCTTTGTTTGTGAAGAATTATTGGACTCTTTGAACATTCTGAATAAATCATTACCGTTTCTCAGTTGTTTAAGAAACCCTCCTTTTTTTAAATAAAACAGATGACAAGTGATATACCATATCAGTTGATACTTTGAGAGCTGTAGTTGTAAGAGTAATTTTTTGGGACAGCTATCTTGGAATCAGTTTTTTGTTTCTTCTTTTTGTCATCAGTCCAATGATTTGTTTCTTTTATTCTTTTAAGAGTAGGAACCATCCATTCCATTTCTTCTGGGATAGACACTATGTTGTTTTTGATGAATATGGTAGCTTGTTCTAAGTCATTAAATGTTCTCGTCTCATTGGCAAAAAGTATTTTTATCTTGGCTGGAAAGGCCAGCTGTGCTTTAATGTTTTGTTTTAACAGTTTTATTATTGGCCAGACTTTTTTTCCTTTCTTCTAGTATTCTGGAAGAATAATCATCGTCAAACCTTATCAGGCTTTGATTATATTTTAAGGGTGATTTTATCCAAGCAGATTTTAATATTAGTTCCTTGTCCAGAAATGAAAGAAATTTTAAAACTATGGATATAGGTGGAGTATTTGTTGAGTTAGAAGTAGGTTTCATCAATGCTCTATGCTCCCTTTTAATTCCAAATGCAAGTCCCTCTTTCAAGTCTAAAAATCCAGGAATTCAGGTTGTTAAGAATGAAATAATGTCTTCTCCTTCAGTGTTTTCAGGCAGACCAAAGATCCTTATGTCGTTTCTCCTTTCCCTCTTTTCTAATAATATATTTTGTTACGCAGCCATGTATTCTGCTTAAGTAGAAATTCTTTTTGAAATTGTTCTTTGAGTCTCCCTTCAATGTCATTTAGAGAAGTCTCTATATTTGTTATTTTTGTATGGTGTTGCTGTAATAGTTCCTTAAGAGTATCAGTCTGTTTTTGAGAATTTAGTTTGAGGTTTCTAAGTCATTTTTAAACCAATCCATCTTTAAAGATAGTTCATGTAAGGTAGATGTCATCAATTGCAGTTCTTTTTTCAAAGCAGCATCTGGATGAGAACTCCTTGAGTTGTTCATATTCATAGGTTCATAGGTTCATAGGTAGGTACTAGGCTATCAGCCCAAGAGCCTATGTAAGCCTAGCCAGCAAGGTTCCATAGCTTATGCCACCCAAGAAAGTTATTTTCCTGTGCCACTGTCCAGCAGAGACACAGAAGTGATCCCTGGGGTGTATTTCCTATTTCCCATCCACTCATCAAGATTTTTCTTGAAGAGTGCTAATGAAGAACTTTGCTTGACATAGATGTGTAGCTTGTTCCAGAGTATAAGAAGTCTCTGGGACAGGAATCTATCCCTCCAGTGTGTCCTGTTTATTGTGGTGACAAGGTTTAGGTCCCTAGAGCATGTAGCTCAGAGGGATTGGGATTTCTTTAGGTGTAGCATGTCCAACAGCTCTGGGTTTGACATAGCTTTATATGTTAGGCAGAGATCACCTTGGAGTAGGCGATATGCTACGGAGTAAAGCTGGAGTTTTTTGAGGCGGTCAGTGTAGGGCATTTGTTTGAGGCCAGTAATCCTCTTTGTGAGGTACTTCTGTGGCCTTTCCAGCTGCTGCAGATGTCTTGTGAGGTACATTCCAAAAGGGGCATTGTACTCTATAATGGGTCTAATGAGTGATGAGTAGAGGGGAACAATTACCTCTTTTTTCCTGGATGAGAACCCTTTTATGATGAGGTGTGCCATGTAGAAGGACTTCCTGACTACTGTGGAGATGTGACTATCAAAGAAGAGACTACTGTCCACCTGGGTCCCAAGGTCTCTTATCACGCATTCGGTGTTAAGTAGATTGCTGCCTATGTGGTAGTTCATGGGTACCGAGTTTTTACCAAAGGGGATGACACTGCACTTTTTGGCATTGAGCTTGAGGCCATGGCTCTGACACCAGGCATCTGTCTCAGTGAGGCCCTTCTGTAGGATGTCCACATCATTTGGGGACTTGACTATGGCTTCTAGTTTGCTGTCATCTGTGAACTTCATTAGCCAGAGGTCTTCTGTGTTAGCCTGTACTTCAGAGAAGTAGATACCAAACAGGAGAGGTCCCAGGATGGAACCCTGTAGTACTCCACTTGTCACTGCTTTGAGGTCAGATTTGGAGTCTGCAACTTTTACAGTGTGGGTTCTGTCAGTGAGCCAGTTGACAACCCATCTTGTGACGTAGGAATTTATACCTAGTTTAATGAGTTTAGCTATAATTCCAGAATTGAGGATGGTGTTGAAAGCCTTGGCGAGGTCAAGATAGGCTGTGTGAACCACCTTACCCTAATTCACAGCTTTGGTGACTGCCTCAAAGAAGTCGATCAGGTTCAGGAGGCATGATCTGCCTTTCAGAAACCCGAACTGGGTGGGATCCAGAGTTTGGAGGTTACCAATGGTATAATTTATGAGTTCCATGATGATACCATGGCCTTGCAGACCAGGCTCGTCAGGCTAATAGGTCGATAGTTCCCGGGATCAGTGCTGGCTCCCCCTTTGTGGAGTGGGATAACTGTTGCTGTGCGCCATTCAGTGGGCACAAAGCCTGATGTGAGGCTATTATTGAACATGGTGCTTAAGTGGGGAGCCAGTTTGTTCTGAAGTTCGTGTAAAATGCAGCCTGGGATGTTGTCCGGTCCCATGGATGCTGTGTTTTTGGCTTTAGAGAGTGTAACTTTTACCTGCGTAGTTGTGATTACAGGGACTGTGCATTCTTCCCGTGTAGATATGGGCCCTTTAGCGGGTGAGAGGGTGACTCAATATATCTCCAAGTTACTTGACAGGAACATTTTTGTATATATTCACCAAAATTGATATTTATGTAGTTTGTCTATAGATTTCTGATGTTTTAAATTTGACAATAATAAAACTTTCCTATACTATTATACTAGTTTATGGAGCTCTCAAAATTCACTGCTCTCAGTTGGCCATCTAGGTTCCGCCCCCCCCCCCCTATTTTGCCTGCTTGTGTAGCAGTAAAATCAGTTTGGGAACTGAGGAAACTATCTAAATTATTAAAAATACTGAGTAATGCAACTTTAAATCATTTAGTCAGATTACCATTAAAATGACTGCCGTACATAGTATACTTCTGCAGAATCACATGGCATTCAACTTCATCTTTGCTTCTAAGGAAGGTAGATGTGCACTCATTCAAGCAAAGTGCTGCTCAGTTATACCTGATAATGAGCATGCTGTCCATAGTCACTTACAGATTATACAAAAAGTTGCAGAATTGTCTCATTATAAAGGAGCTGACGGCTCTCAATGGGCATGGCTGACTAACCTATTTTTCTTGTTAAAGAAGAGGGATATTAGAGTTTTTCATGTTTATTACCATTATTATAATGCTTTTAGACATTATTTTATTTATGTGCAAAATGTTGATCATGAAGTTTCTTGAATCTAAAAAAAGTATTAAATTACAAAATTTGGATATTAAAAATAGAAATGAAATAGTGCCACTGACCACAATAAAAAATCATGATGAAGAACAGGATAGTGAGGAAAGTGTGTTAAAAATTTTTGAATGAATTTATGATAATTTGGTTGGAAGAGAGACTGAAATTGAAAAAAAAACACTCAAATGGTCTTTTGGTTCCATCCAAACATAGATAGTTTATTTCTGATAAAACCATTTTTGCTAAGCGTCTGTATAAGCACTGTGTTGTCAAGGTCAGAAGGAAACTGCATGTAAAGAATATCTGACTGCATGTGAAAAAGTGTCTACCCATTTGAAAACTTGGTGTTATTGTCCAGTCATTAAGAAGTACATGACTTGAGCAGTGGTTCACAGTATCAAATGGGAGACTGAGAAGGGAAAGTGTAAAAAGAGCAAATGGTTAGTGTTTTTGCAATATTTTGTCTTTGGTAGTGGAATTCATATTGTTTCAAGATGGATTCTGTCAGATTAGGTCGGTGTTGAAATCTTTCTACTTCCTAGTGTCAACATGAATGGTTCCAACATGGAAGATCAGAAATTGTGCCTAATAAGGAAAGGAACAGATAAAGGGTTTGCAAATTCTTTAGTTAACAAAACAACATAGAAGTGTTTAGTTTTTATTGGTCAGTGGTTATAATATGGTAGATAACAAAATGTTTGCTCAGAAGGTTTTACAGTATAAAATGATAATATTTGCCTTATTCGAGGAGGAAAGACCTTGATTATTTAGTCTCCCATATACTGTAGGTGTTTTTTACAATAAAGGAGATTATGTTTCCTTGTTGAGCTGTGTTGCATGAAGTTGTTTTTGACCATAACAGGCCCAAAGATATACCACTATACCAGGGAGAAAGAGAAAAAAATATGCTATGCGTTACTATGTCATTTGGTGTGACATTGCCTAATCTGTACTTCCTATGAACAGAAATCATCTCATCAGGGTTTCTGTGAGAGAAGTCATCAAAATGATACCTTCATTTACCTCCCTGTCCTGGTGGTGATCTTGCTGGAGAATACATCCTTAGTGTGGTCATATCAGACATTTATTAACTTTCCTAAAAGCAACATCATAAGGGCCCTGTCTGTGCTCCCTGTGATAGCCATGAAGGAGAATGAGCATAATCTTGTTCTCATTCAAGCACCATGCAGGTACTGTTTGGCAGGCACAGGCAAAAGATGTCATTCTCCTAGATCTCAACTTAAAATGGTGTCACTTTTGTAAGGAACAAAATGGTAGCTTGTAAGTCCCACTTGCAATGATCTCTGAATCCGAATGTGTGCAACACAGAACTGGGAAGCAGCACAATGTTTGTCCTTGTGCAGGTCCCCAGCACAAGCTCATGACAACAAGATATCAAGGCTGAGCATAGGCAGTCAGCTGTGCTTTAAGTCACAGTTGCTTGGCTGACAAATAAAGTGATTCATGGAAGTTCATGCAACCCGACTTACTCCACCTATGTGCCACTCAAACAAGTATAAGCCTGTGTAGATTTGCAGGTGCCCTTTCCTTTTTGTATGCCAAGTTGAATAGACTGTGGAAACTGTATTGATTGTCTGGGCACAGCACTTTTAGGAAAAATTGCAGAAATATATGGACTTATAGGGAGCTCTAATAAGGTACAGAGTTCTCTGAAGGTGTGTGATAAGTTGTTTTTGACTTAATGTGCACACTTATACTGGAAGTGATTTTAGCAAAGGCTAGCAAAATAAATATGTGTGACTCATGTATTTCCTGTTTGTAGATTGTACAGTAAGATGGTAGCCTGCATAATTAAGACAATCTATTCCTCTATATTTCTGCTACTGTTACATTGTGTATATAGTCTGTCTAATCTATATGATGACCTATGTTGGTGCCTACAGCAGGCCTATGCTCATACACAACTATTCCTCCATTGTAGTAGGCTAGGGCTGTGTTGCTAATGTTGCTCAAGGTGTCCATTCATGTTGACAGCAGGGATAACTGCCATATGCTATACTTACCCATTGGTCCTACCAAATAGATTCACCTTCTGGGGAGTGCATATTTATCAACGTGTGGCATTTACATCTGAAATATTTCCATATCTGTCCCTATCTGTAACATATGGCATATTCCTTACCTGTCCCTGTGATGATGCTATGGTATAACTAGATCACCCCTTAATTTATAGTTGTGATTCTACCAGTCCCTTTAGTATGCAGTCTATATCTCTGCATCATACGTTTACATGTATCTGCATGTCCAGAGAATGAGATGGATTGCAAGGCTGGAGAATTTCAACCCAGCAGAAAATGATGTCCTGCTACAGGGACTTAAGACACATGAATGGTACCTGTTGGGCTGAGAGGATGTTGAGACATCTTTACTAGATTATGTGAGTAGACACTATTCCATGCCATAAATACTAAGAGCACTGCAGTTGTACACTACTGTAGCATTGTAAGCATTTTATCAACATGCTATGTAGTACAAAAGCAAAAGTGTATTTTATAGCAGCTGAGAAGTTGGCTACAGGAAGTGCCACTCAAAAGCAGCAGGGTGACAGATCCAGAATAGTTTCTGGTGTCTCTGCAGGGGGACAATGGTTGTAAAATCATCCCTGAAAAATTGGACACTAGTTTGAGGATGGATCTTGGTAGATTATGTATCTTAGTAGATGATGCACTAGATTAATAAAACGTTCAGCTGATTTCTGTACCTGAGCACTACACATACAGAGCCATACCAAAGCCTATATTTAATATATTTGTTATTAAAGGAATGTGAGGTATCCAGCTCTAACAGAACACCAGCAAAGGTAAGCTGGGGATTTTACAGTGCACCTTGAATGGGCACCCATAGTGAGCATGCCTTCTAGTCTTTATTTTGGCACAGGTACAGATACTTACTCTAGTATATTTTATGTATTCATGGGACATACCACTGCTGTGATGACACCTGTAAGGATTGGGGCAGGATAACAGGCTGATGTTGTCGCCTATATAGGGGAATATAATGATGATACTGAGACACAGATACCCAAGTAGAAGTTTGATGATGCAATGTTACTATGTGTCTCCATCCTGGATGAATATCCACTCACATTACAAACTGAAGAAGTGGCCTTACCTTGAAATATATCTGATGCTGAACAGTCTTGGGTACTTAATGTCTCCAGTGGAGAAAGGGTCCCCTGTGAGTCCAACCAGCACTGAAGCTTCCCTAGTAGCTGTGACAGTGGATGAAAACACTGAACCTGATGTGGATATTTCCACTATCTGCAGCCTTGCAAGTGTACCCAGTGCTGTCCTCATATCACAGGTGCCCCCTAACATGTGGACAGCATTTGGGGTCAATCAGTAACTATGCCACAGTATTACCTAGACACAAGTTGCTGCAACCCAGGCAAATGTGGAGTTGTTTTCTTGTTGCATGACCTCATTAGCAACATGGGGTCCAGGGACATAGTGTTCATTGGTCTTATGAGGTCTATGGTGGCAACAGTACTTTTCCCTGTACATCCATACTGTGAATTTCCAGCACTATCATCTCTGCGCACACTGCTAGTGCTCTTTAAAGTCAAACTAGGGAGCGTACCGGGGTGGCTGTGTAGGGGGGGTCCATCATGGGCTACACAGTCCTCACATGCATCTAGATGTGTGTATCTCTGTATCACTCCTCACAGTGGGTAACCACAATATTCATTCCCAAGTGTCAGGATACTTCATGAGTAGACTCCATCTAGGTAATGGTCTCACAGTCACACACAGTCTTTGTCGGGGAGACTTTAAGTCTTAATTCAGCAAACCAGCATATTGGTCACAACTAATGGTTACATAGTAGAACCCTCAACTTATCACAGGGGAACTTGGCTTTGACACTGAATACCTGTCACCTCAAGACTCTCAACTCTATCTCTAGTAGTATGCCCTCTCACCTAGTGTCTGTAGATAGACGTGTTTCATTGCTTCCCTAGCCTCCTGTGCACATGATGATGACTGTGATCCACTCTACACTCATTCCTGTGTGGTAAATTTAGGAATGTCTGTTGCACAGTGTGGCTCAACCATGAACTGACCAGAATAGCCTGATATGTTATGCCATGCGTAATGTTTGTTCTATGTGAGAATGCACCATTACTGTGTGCTCATCTGATTTGGACACTAGACATTGCCACTTTGCCTGTGCTGCCTTATACTGTGCTGTTCATTGTCTGGGGTGGTCATGCTTCTGCCAGCTGCTGATGTTGCACCACACTCTCCTGGGATGATGATGCTGATATGCTTTCACTGCTGCCCTTGTTCATGAGTAGTCCAATCTTGCTGGTATCCTGGACCTGTACAGCCTTTCTCCTCACCCATATATTATGGAGCATTCAACATGCTAAAGACATTTTGCTGTCTGTGGCAGGATTGTACTCTTGTGCCACCCACTGCCATGTTGAGACAGTAGAGGTTGTCTCTGGATAAACCAAAAACATTCTCTATAGTATTACAGGTATATGCACGTGTGGTGGCATTACAGGTTTATGCATGTGCAGTGGAATTATAGGTTTATGCATGTGTGGTGGTATTACAGGTTTATGCATGTGCAGTGGTACTGTGGGGTGGTATTACTGTTTCATGCATGTGCAGTGGTATTACAGGTTTTTGCAGATGCAGTGGTATTACAGGTTTATGCAAGTATGGTGGCATTACAGGTTTATGCATGTGTGGTGGTATTACAGGTTTATGCAAGTGTGGTGGTTTTACAGGTTTATGCAAATGTGGTGATATTGTGTGGTGGTATTACAGTTTCATGCATGTGCAGTGGTATTACAGGTTTATGCATGTACAGTGGTATTACAGGTTCATGCATGTACGGTAGTATTACAGGGTTATGCAGGTGCAGTTGTACTACAGGTTTATGCATGTGTGGTGGTATTTTCTGGTGGTATTACAGCTTCATGCACGTGCAGTGGTATTACAGGTTTATGCATGTATGGTAGTATTACTGGTTTATACATGTGTGGTGGTATTGTGTGGTGGTATTACAGTTTCATGCATGTGCAGTGGTGTTACAGGTTTATTCATGTATAGTGGTATTTACATGTTTATGCATGTATGGTGGTATTACAGGTTTATGCAGGTGTGGTGGTATTACAGGTTTATGCATGTGCAGTGGTATTGTGGGTGGTATTACAGTTTCATGCATGTGCAGTGGCATTACAGGTTTATGCAGGTGCAGTGGTATTACAGGTTTATGCAAGTATGGTAGTTTTACAGGTTTATGCATGTGCAGTGGTACTACATGTGTATGCAAGTGTGGTGGTAGTACAGGCTTATGCATGTGTAGTGGTATTTACAGGTTTATGCAAATGTGGTGGTATTGTGTGGTGGTATTACAGTTTCATGCATGTGCAGTGATATTACAGGTTTATGCATGTACAGTGGTATTAAATGTTTATGCATGTGCGGTGGTATTACAGGGTTATGGAGGTGCAGTGGTATTACGGCATATTTTTTAATGTGCTTAACATACCCAGTATAGTACCCTGTCATTATTAAGGAGTGACCCGTGTAATTCTATGTATGCTTATGGTCAAATCAGTGTCTCTCAGTATCTTCAAGGAACTAGACAGTAGATTAAACACCTCTTAAATAACATAGCTGGTACTAGTATTGGAATGTTTTAGAAAAAATTAACAGAACTGCAGTTTCATAATATGGATTACTTTTCTTTGCTACAGAACACAACAGCAAAAATAAAATGAAATAAACAAAGTTTTAGTAGTATATAACCTACAAAATAAAACCCACGATACAATAGCAATATACCATGTTAAGGTATGTGTTATGTTGAGATTTATTCGTGCCTGGGTTTGAAGTTTGGTTAACTCAGGCTGCTGACTTATAAGTAAACCATGCTAGGTGTGACTAAATCCTAAAATAACCCACTTTCAAACATGGTACTCATCACTCTCCCCTTTCTCCTTAGCAGAAATACAAGGCAATGGTGTTTCTCTTTCTTTCACACTTTTCTATCAAGCATTATAAGCCCTTACTGTACTCCTTTACTTCTCACCAGCTCTAAAAGAGATCACTGTCACTGGGGCTGGAACCTGTGTTGAACTGTTTACTGATTGCTGTCTTATTTTTTAAGTCTTGCATAGGCTTACCTTCTTATGTGAATAGTCCCTTTCACATTCTTACCTATCTAAATTCTTACCACACAACACCAAATCTGAACTTTTCCACTAGATTAGCTGGCCAACAATGTAAACCCAAAGTCGTTAAAGTTTCCCTGGGCATATATTCCCCTAAATGCATAGTTATATTTCAATGCACAGATATTCATAGGCTGACTGACAGCAAGTAGAAAACTTTTTATGAGTCACTTGACCAATAGATACTTAAATGGCAACAACTGTAGCTTTCCTAAGCCATTTTAGTATCCATTTATGTGAGATTTATCCAATAAATATTTTACTTCACCTATTATACTTCCTTACTTAAAATAATCCCTGGATTTCCAAATTTTATAATGATTAAGTTATTTTTATGAGCTGCTAAAACCCAGCAAAACTCACAATAAACTATGGGCTGCTAAAAGGACATGGTTATAGCCTTTTCCAATCTTCCTGTGCATTCTTAAAGCGTATTGGTCATGCTCTAAAGCAAATATAAGTAACAAGCATTTGGAGCTGTATATACACCAGTGGCGGCTGGTGACTTCAAATCAAAGGGGGGCTGCAGGAGACAGCTGAATGGGTGGGGTCAATGGGAAGGGGTGTGGCCAATTAGAAAGGGGAGGGGCTATGCTCAAAACCACAAAAACTAAATACACTGCCCTGGGTGCCAAACCGTTATTATGAGAGTCCAATCAAGACAAAATGAAGTGTAGAAGAATACAAATATTTCAATGCATTGGCTGCATGACAGCTTACTTAATATCTATATGAAAACAAAAACGTTGTGAGGCAGGAAAAAATAAATTACTTTTTAAATACATTAATGGAATGCCAGTCAAAATCAAGTATAAGAAAAACAAGCAGCACTCAACTCAAACCACTTCTTGCACTGCAGTTCTAATTATAATTTATATTCAGCTTTATTAAAGTACCAAGTAACATGCTGGAAGTAGAAATCTCTGATACCCCCACTTGTAAAAATGTTTCTTATCCAAAAAAAGACCTGCTGCCTGACAACTATCTACTTGTTTCATGGGGAAAACATGATCAAAGTAAAAAAGGAAAAGCAAACAAGAACAAAATACATTGCTTAAAAGTATTACTGTACAGGTTATGGACCACACGATTGGCATTCTGTTTAGTTTACGGGTAAAGCCTACAGAGATGACTGGAAGTCTCCAAGTGTAATGAACTTCTTAAAAGAATGTAATCCTGTCCTTTATTACAAATACTGTCATATGCATTTCAATACCCAAGGCTTATACATTATCTAGTTAAGTATTCTCTACATGGCAACAACAGAAAGGCTTTCAGTGTTGGCAGTTCTTTAACAGTATGCTTATTAAAGCTTACTTGCATCTTGCAATCTCAGCCAAGCTTACCTGATGGTCATTAAAGTATTGCTACTTAAACACAGAGCAACAGGTAGTTTGAGTAATAAGCATAAATCAACAGTACAAAAAATATGACAGAAACCAGACCATTCTGAAAAAATGAAGGACAGATGAAAAGCCACTCTAGTACTTGTGTTTACCTTGGATGGGGGGGGATACTCTGCACATTTACACTGCATAACTACTCCTTGCCTTGCTTCAACACATCCAGAGTCACTACATGGGGAGTGGGGTGCAACAACTTGTATGTCACAATTTGAAATGTCTCGGGCTGACTGTGATGGCCCTGACACATTTGTCATACCTCTCAACCTCAGAGCAAGAAATCTGGACAAAGCCATACATAGAAGTGGGACAAAGGCCCAAAAATAAGGACAATTTTTAAATATTGCTCTTATAAACTTAGAAAGATAATAGAATAGGTCTTGCATTAGTATGGATTTTCTGAATGGTATGAAATCCGAAACTTAAATGTCTGTAATTATTTTCTAAATTCAGTCTTTAATGATTTGTCACTAATTTGCCAAAAAAAAAAAAAAAAACAGAATTCTATGAAAAATGGACCAAAAATGTGATGTAAAAATATAAAATAACCACACAATTCAGCTGGGAACCTGCCAAAGAATGGACACTTTAATATTAGTACTGCTAACTTGAGCAGCTGACAAAATAAAGGAATCTACATGCATTTCTGAAATAAAAGTAATCTATAACTCTGATTATTACAGTTATTTCTTAATTGTAAACCCTCCATGTTTTCTTCCAAAATTGCTATTTTATGGAGGGATTATTAGGGGGAAGAGCAACACTTTGATCCAAAATCAGGGACAGTTGAAAGGTTTGGCTATGCCTAATTCTATAAAGCAATTTATTTGTGTGTACCTCTCAACCTGTTATTGCAGTAAATCTGGACAAGGCCAAATATATTGGGGGAACATATAAACAGTACTAAAAATTGCTCTTGTATAAACCGAGACAGTTGATAGAACAACAGGTCTTACTTTAACATGCATTTTTCTGAAGGTTATGAAGTCTGAAACTCAGTGTGTCATTATTTAGTGACTTAATTCCTAAATGATTTACCAGAAAACCACAAATTTTATGAGGAACAAACCAAAAATAAGAAGCAAAAATCTATTCATTCTTTGAAAATCTGGACAGTTGGGAGGTATAGTTCAGCTGGGGCTGTCTTTAAGTTTGCCGCCTTTCCCTCTCACAAAATCATGGTTGAATGGAGCCTCCCCCTGCAGCCATTCCAATGATCCATTACTTGACTATTTCACTCCATTTACCATAAACACTAATGTGCATACTGATTTACTTCTATGATGATTTGGACTTCATTTGAAAATTTTATTTTGCATTTTACACCACAAATAAGACATCTGCTAAACAAACTTAGCATTAAAATTCTCTGCCCTTGAAACTCACATTCATTGAAACAGCATTGAAACCCACATTCAAAGAAAATACATTTTACCAGTGGCAGATAAAGATTAATTCTGGGCTGTTTTCAAATCATAGGCCCCTTGCATATGAAACATACATATGCTCTTTGATACACCTTCCTATTGTTTTGAATATTTTTCCAGTAAACAATGAAACAAAATGCATGCACCCATAATGACAAAACTGCCCAGTTCAGAACATTTCCATCATAAAAGTCTACTCAGACTTCTACAATCCACCAGTATCAGTAAATATGAACAATCTCTGCAGAAGTAAAAGTCATCTGAATAATTCCACATTAAAGAGATCTGTAACTAATGAAGAGGTTGTTGCTAGCAAACAACTTTATATTTCATTGTTTCATCTACAGATAAAGTGCCTCTTGCCCTTGGGGGATACATTGCCTATGTTACATTAAAAAAATGATAAGCTAGTAATATTGCAACAAGGAATGTATGGCAAACTGATAACAGGTTCATAGTTACTAGGTATCTAAACCAAAGAGGACATTCTCAGGACTGCAGCATCTACCCCATTTAAAAGTACAACATAGTACAGTATCAACAATGCATCTAAATACTGTGGGAGTAGAACCAACACCCTTCATCAAAAGCAAGTATTCAACCTGTTATGCTATTAACAACACAAGAAGTGTAACACTGCACTGCACATTGATTTTGGTTTCTTTTTCTCTTCCTTTGTGATTAGCACCTCAACAACTCATGCAAACAGATGTTAATATTTGAAAGTCATTTTTATCTTGTGTGTGTAGAAGTTTATACACATATGAACACAGATATGTATATGCATTCTGTGTGCACACACATGCACACACAGATAAAGGGTGTGATAAAACCACATACCAGAAACACTTTTTAGGTATTTTTTTTGTTTCTCTACACACTTTGCACATTAGTTGAAAGTTTCACTCTTGATATGCTGGCATAACTTTTCTACAACCTTTGCATTTCATCTTGTAACCCCATTATTTTTAAGCTGCAGACATTCAAGCACTAGGCAAACAAAATACAGAATTATATACCTATCCAAAATGCCCTACTTAAGCTAAAACAACCCTTCTAAATGAACTCAGAACACAGAATCATATACCTCACCAAAACACCCTACTATAGCCAAAAGAACTACTCTAAATGCACACAAAACACAGAATCTTATGAATCTCCAAACTACCATACTACAGCTAAACTAGCCCTTCTAAATGCAGACAGTACACAGATTCAGATATCTCTCCAATGTAACCTATTACAACCAAAACAAACTTTCTCAATTCAAACATCCACTTAGATTAAAAACAGAAAAGAAAAAAGTAAAAAGCACAATAGTTTTCTTTTACTTCATTGTTAGGTTGTGTTTGTGTTCTTCCCATGCGTCTTTGTTTCTCATTTTAATTCATATTCCACTTATATTAATGGTGCTAACCATACCACTTAACTGTACAGATTTTCAAAAGAATGTCCAGATTTTTGTCTCATATTTTTGGTCTTTTCTCATAAAATTGCAGTTTTCTGGCAAATCAGTGGCAAATCATTCAGGGTTGAATCTGGAAAATAATGGCGGACATATGAGTTTCAGATTTAATGCCCTTCAGAAAAATCATGCTAATGCAAAACCTGTTATTCTATCAACTTTTTGTAAGATCAATATTTAGAAAGTGTCCCTATTTTTGGGATACTGTCCCCCCATTATTTATGGCTTTGTCCAGATTTCTTGCTCTAAGAGGTTGAGAGGTATGGTCAACATTTTGATGTTTTAGTTTCACTGATTTCTCAGCATATCTGTATGACATTAAACACAAAATTATGCCACGCTAGATATTTGCCAGTTATTTCCTGTACCAGTTATGAGTTCTTTTTTTTCTGTATGTCTTTCTTCTCCTATGCTGGCTGACTACTGAGTCTTCCACTATTAGTTTAAAGTCAATTTCTCTGTCTATAGTGAATATCCCAAAATAGGGTTAAGAGAAAACTGAGAGCTATGATACAGACAGCCATGTTTATGTCCTCATTGACATCCCAAAGATGATGGATTTACAATGAGGCCTTAACTGTACCTGCTGTGACTGACAGCAGCTCTGTCACCACCAGATATCCTAACACTTCTATGTGCATTTGTATTTTTCCATACTTGATGATTGCTTTTACTCTTGAATTACCAAACCAACACTCCAGATCCAGATGCTTTGGCGGCCTGCAAGCCTCTGCTTGAATGGTCATAATCAGTCTGTTAGAACCACTACTCCCTCCTCCAGGGAACAGACACCCAGCAGAGCCTAATCACTTCCTCCCTCTTCTAGCACCTGACCCATGATTTGAACTCTGGTCATTTAGGTCATTTTCAGGAGTTTATTCCTCTTTGCCACAGTGACAGCCTCAACAAAAACAATTTCTTTATGACAACTTTTTATATATTTATGGATTCACTATTAAATAATCACATATGTTAATTTTTAATGTAAGGTGTTCCATCTGCAAGGTCACATTAACAAATTGTCCTTCTATGAAGTAAAAGTCTATTTGCTGCAATTAGAATGGAAAATAGTAGCCTATATATACATTTAGGAAATGCAGATGTTCTGGATTCAGACTATGTCATGAAGAAGATTTTAACCCAAGGAATATTTCCAGATGCTCTCATTTACATTAAAATTGTATACGTTGGTGTTGTGTATTGCAAGGATGCTATGCCCAGCTCCTAGGACTTGTTATTTATGCTTGCTTCAAAATATGGCTAAATAAACTAAAAAATAAAAAGACTGTTTACATCAAATAAAGATCTACACAATGATGCATGCTGCCCACACACACACACACACACACACACACACACACACACACACACACACACACACACACACACACACACACACATGCAGGTATACCCAAATGCACACATTCCCTTAAACCAACATTGCCCAAGTTAAAAATAAAATCTCAAATGAACACTGACAGTTGGCTGGGACAATAAAAAATACTACACATACCACCAAGAAGAAAACTCTCTGCACTCTGTTCTTCTAACTTCTTCTACTACTTATTCAGTTCTTCTTCACCACAGCTATTAGCTGACAAAATATAGGCCGCCAAAAAAAAATAGAAATCCAATGGCAAATCGCCGCAAATGATAAATCCTTCACTGTTCACTTTACTGTGTCTGTGATTGACTCATAAATCAGTCCACAACCGAAATTGTTTGATTCTTGCTCTTTTCCCAGCACATAAAGCCTGGGAAGAGAGCGACAACCAATCAGCAGCCATTTAGCCCAAGCACATCATGTACATGCCTACAGACGTCGCAGTCCGAACCCCTTCCAATTCTTTGCAGTTTGGAACCACATATACTGCTGGGCATCACACTGATGCCTTAATTTGCTCATCGGGCTGCAGCAGAAACAAAAAAAAAAAGTCTTTATTTAAAACCGCTGCAACCCGAGGTGGTCAAAGTGCGCATGCGCGTACTCGCCGAAGCAGGAACTTGAAAGACGAGTCAGACTCGGAGTAGAACTGCAACTTACTGAACTGTCTTGAGACAGTAAAAAAAAATAATAATAAACCCAAAAAGTACTTTTTTCTTTTTTTTTGCTGAGGGGGCTGCAGTCCGGCAGTCTGATGCCACGAGCCGCCCTTGATATACACTCTCTTTATCATATGCAATAACAAGTTATATAATGTTAATGTTTTTGCATTTTATTTTGTTGTTAAGGACAGCCCCTTTAATATTTTTCAGAGAGCTAAAAGTCCCTATCATTACATCATGAAAGACTGAACTCACAATGCCTCACTACCGAAATTAATGTGTCAGTTACTATATTTCCATGTTAAATGCATCAGAGTCGTTTTTTACTTCCTAGAAATTTAAGTTGTGAACTAGTTCTTACAGATGGAACACCTCACATTTAAATTTAACATTTGATTATGTAGTAGTTCAATCACAATGTAAATAAAAAGCAGATCTTTTAAAGAGGTATGTTGTTTTGATTACCCACACTGCTTTGCAATTGCATGCAAATCATTGGTCAATAACTATCATGACATCATTTTGTGGGTGTGTTTTTAGACTAAAAAAATGAAGTAAACAATGAAACTAAAAATCAAATGGCGAACTATAATTATAATTTTTTGCAAAATCGCTTGCTGCTTTATTATCAGGAGAAGAATGGAAAATGAAAGTTATTGCAAAAGAAAGATGTATCCAAACACGACCGATACACTTTAAGGAATTCAGGCAAACACACACACACACACACACACACACACACACACACACACACACACACACACACACACACACACGCACAAACTCGCACTCGCATGCACACACACAGACACACAAGTACACTCTGTGTAACAGAGTTTTTAAGCAGGAGTTATTTAGCACCTTTTATCCATTTAGCTTGCACCCCTATTTTAATATGAAAGTGGTCTTCCTCATGATGTGATCTGCCATTGCACCCAGAAGACCACAGAGCATAACTGGGAAGAGCTAGAACAAATTCAGTCTCCTGATGTTAATAGTCTGAATGCATGGGCTACTCTATGGTTTAACCTCAATGCCCTGGACCAGCTTGTTCTTACCCCCACTAGAGGTAGCATCATCCTTGACCTGGTCTTTACTAACATGGGCGACCGTTGCTCTACACCAATAGTCAACTCCTCCCTGGTTAGATCTGATCACAAACTAATCACCTTGGAAATCCCCTCCCCCCCTGCAAAGGTAACCACCATGAAAAACTTCTTCAAAGCTCCCAGGAACAGAAGTGGCTAACTTCACAGCACCCATGCAAACGGAGAATAGTTGCATGACCGCCGAATCATACACCAATGCACTGTACAAACACGTACACAAATGCATGGATCTTGCCATACCCAATAGAACCAAGACACTATCCTCAAAAAAAGGAAGCCAATCTGGTGGTCCCCTGCCATAAACAAACTCTACAACAGAAGGTGGAAATTGATGCGGAATAAGGTGAAGTCCCAGGACTGGAAAACCTCCCTTAAAAGCCTCAACAAAAGGTTGAGATCCTTCATCAAATCCTCTAAAGCTAGCTATGAAAACAGAATTGCAGCAGATAGTAAAGACAACCACAAGGCCTTCTATAGTTATGTAAAGAACCTCCAAAGCAATACCCAGATTTGTTCTGAGGTACTGCACAATGGTACCTCCTATACCGGGCCAACAGATATTGCCAATATACTGGCCGACAGATTCAGTGCCAACTTTTCCCCTCCCCCCCACCAAAGGACCAATCACAATACCAGTAGATTGCCAAGCACCCAGTAATACTGCTGTATAGGTACACTAACTACAGTATGAAAATCATTGTATTAGGATACATAAGACTGTATAATAAGTAATACTTTTATTTCACTTTTGCTGATCAATAACATTTATTTATTTAAAACCTTGTTTTAGCCAAGGAGTATAAAACTGATGATTCAGCAAACATTACAGAAAATGTATAGAAATAAAGGTCTGTGGAATGTTATAGCTAAAGGGTAAAATCTAACCAGTAATATAAGGGGTTAGGCTTAATCACACAGAAGTCAGTTAATGTTGTTTCTAAATGGAGTTATGAGAAGAAGGACTATGCATAGGAGAAGGAAGAGATATATAGAGGATAGCATAAATATGTATAGCTTCAGATTAGATAAGCTTTTTTTGGTAAAAGAAGAATAGGGGAGAATTGCTGAGAGGCTGGGTTCTTAGGAAATCAGATAGACTAAGGAAGACTGGGATGTCATTATATATTTAGGCTTGGAACTCTGGCAGGTTCAGGTTGCCTGGGTAAAGTTGAAGGTTTTAAGGCATTTCTGAAGTTTGAAAAGTTGGGGATGAGAGATATAAGGAGGGACAGAATTCCTTAGCCTTGGGCCTTCTAAAGAGCACAGCAGTTCTGTTATGAAGAGATCATTACATGGATTGAGCTGAGAAGAGCTGGTAGTGGTTAAGGTTCTAAATAAATGGCCTAGCATGTGTCTTTTGACTGAATTTCTTTACAATGGGTAAGCAGTTAATTGCAATGGATCAGTTTCTAGAGGTTAGAGGATAGCATGAATTTGGCTAGGGGTGGACAGGTAATATGGTAGTCTTGGATACAGTGGCACAACTAAAGCAAATGTAATAAAAAAATCATGCTAGGTGTACTAGAATATATATGTACAAACATGTATCCATATTTAAGCAGCTATCTTAATTCCTAATCACCAAGCAGACTCACAGTATTTTGCACAAACATGTAATAATACTCAACCAGCAGTCGTGTCCAAATCAGTTAGCGGTAACAGTGTTAAATGTAAGGAAGCAATCAAAAATAAGGTGTGTGCACATGTGCATACACACACAGACACAGACACAGACCCACACACACAGCACATGTACACATTTGATAACCAGTTTATTGTTTGTAGTAATTCTGTAGCTTTTCTGACCTAACACCTTGTTTAAAATCTGTTTTTTTTAATCAATGGGGCTTTGTATCCTATTTTTCCCTGGTCAAACACCTTGCTCCGAATTAGTAGTTTTTTTTTATTAAAGGGACCTTATTTCCTCAATTTGTGTGAGTGCACATGTGCATATGTATAGATAGACAGATAGCTATGGAATAGGAAGACACACATAATATATACAAAACAATCTTTTTATTCCCACTGGCTAAGTCCTCCTGCACCCCCTCATATCCTCTGCTAATTATATATAGCAGCTCCAAGATCACATTAGAGTAGGGAAGGGGCAAATTCCTCATTTCCTGCTGTTCTGCCATCTCATCCAAAATGCCAGTAATTTTCATACGTCTGATTTCGGATCAGCTGTACCAGCTTCCCATCTTTTTCACTTTTCAACTAAGACCAATTGCTAAACTGTAGGCAGCCTATATATATATATATATATATATATATATATATATATATATATATATATATATATATCGTTATAATTACATAATGATTGGTCATCATGTTACTTGGTGGACACACATAACAGCACCCAAAGCATGTCGACTTTGCCACCCTGCTCTATTTTAGTAATATGTATATGTGTATATATATATATATATATATATATATATATATATATATATATATATATATATATGGGTCTACTTTGTTTCACCTAACTTCCAATTCACTCACTTTCATTTCACTGACCCCATTTCACTGAAATTTCATTTCACTGACACTTCATTTCACTGACAGTTCATTTGACTGACAAGTATTATTAGCAAGAAAATGGAATATGCCCCCTTCCCCACTGTAGTGCGACCCTGGAGTTAGAATATATAGTCAGGGGGGTGTGGGGGGTGCAGCCCCCCACTTCCTTTCATATGATATTGTTAAGTTTTGATATAATATTGCTTAGTAAAAGAAATATAAGTGGGGGGCTGTGCCTCCCACACCCCCCGTTGTGGGGGGCTGTGCCCCCCACACCCCCCCAACTATATATTCTAACTCCAGGGTCGCACTACAGTGGGGAAGGGGGCATTTTCCATTTTCTTGCTAATAATACTTGTCAGTCAAATGAACTGTCAGTGAAATGAAGTGTCAGTCAAATGAAATTTCAGTCATTTGGTTTCAGTCAAATGGGAGTCAGTGAATTGGAAGTTAGGTGAAACAAAGTAGACCCATATATATATATATATATATATATATATATATATATATATATATATATATATATAAAATCTGAAGTTCCAATTTTGACGTGAAAGTGCTTATCTTTTATTAAAGTCTATTTTTATTTCTTTAGCAGTGTAGTATTGTGTGTGTTCTTGGTCATTTGCTTGGGAATTTAATGGTATAAAAGCATGTTTAAATGTGGAAAGTATGTCTAATGTATTAAGACAAAGGCTGGAGATGTGGGCAAGTACTCTTGCAATTTGATCAGCAGATAGTCTTAAGAAGGAGGGATGTGGTTTAGAGAATTTGGCATCCAAGCTGTTAAGTTTCTTTAGTAGGCTTTTTTTACCTGTTTGGGAGTTATTTTGGTAAGGGAAAGGTTGATGCATAGGATGCTAGTTGGCTGCATTGGTTTCCAATCTAGTTTATTTTCTAAAGTCAGAAAATATTTGGTGTAGCTGACTGTTCATCAGGTCTTTTTTCCAGGTCTTCTAGGGCATGTCTCTTTCCCTCATTTTGTCTTTTTATCTCCACATTTTTGTCCTTTAAGCCTTCTATTTGTAAGATGGAATAAAGCATCCTGCTTTATGGCAAACTTTTCATAAAACAGTTGTAGAGCAGAAGAGGCATCAGTCATTTCATAGATAGATTCCCCAATTAGTTGAATATTTGAGAACTTGGAGGGTGGGGGAAGGCAGAGACAATTGATAGGTGAGTATGGCCCCCTATAATAATTTCTGTTAGGACCCAGTTGAGACTCCTGTCTTCCTGCACATTGGATTTACACACCTCATAAATGGTAATATGGAGCTTTATTATTAGAAGGGAGGCACCTCTGCCAAGCTTAAGACCTGGTCCATTATCACTGTAGAAATGGTAGGTGTCAACAAAAAATTAAGAAGAACAGGCATCTTCTTTTAGCTAAGGTTCAAAAATAGCAAGAATGTGCAGATCTGCTTGCAGTCAAGATTTCAGTATTTCCAATTTATTATTTATACCACATGTATTAAGGGCTGCATTTCTGAGATCTTTGTTATTTAGAAGTCAGAAGTTTTGGTTAGAATAAAGCTGAGGGGGTCCAGGATTAGTTTGAATATCTCCTGATAAGGCAAGATTTAGAGGTATGCAGTATAATTTAGAAAGTATTGTATGAGTTTTGTAGTGGTGACAGATGAATTTTCTCTGTGGAATGTTTGCATAATAAGATGTTAATGTGTTAAGAATAGAAATATATTAATTTTTATTTTTATTTTGGTATAATGAGAGGGAAAGCTTGACTGTAATGAAGGGGGCTGTAGAGGCATTGTAGCAGAGACATAAAGAAGGCTGTATAGAGAGAATGTTTGAATTAAGAGAAATGTTAATGTAATTTAATGATTTGTGGTCCACGGCTTTAAGAATTGAAAGACTAAGCTAGAAAAGGGACGATATGTCTATCAGCTGACTAGTGGGAATTTAAAATAAACAGCAGGTGTAGAGAGAATGTAAGCACAACGTAGGCCTATCTGCCACCTGGCTTTTGAGAGTGGAGTAGGGGAGTAGGGGGATTGGGTAATGTACTCTGTCACCTAAGATAAGGGGAAGGGATTACGGGGTAATCCTCTCTGCCACTTAGGCTTGAGAATAGCAGAATAAAGAAGGGTCATGAATAAGTGGAGAGAAGGAGGCAAGCCTATATGCTGCCTAGGTTTAAGTCTGAGAGAGGAAAGCTTAACTGTCAGTTAGGCTTAGGAAGAGTAGGGAATGGAGAGTAAGGAAATGGAAGGACTGAGGTGAGCCTATTTGCCTTCTTCCCTTAAGGGTGCAGAGCAAAATACATTTATCAGGAATGAAGGAAAATGTAGATAAGGGTATAAGCTTGTCAGCAACTCAGGATTAAGAAGAGTAGAGTACAGAATAGGCAAGGAAAGTTGAGAGAAATGAGGCAGAGTTAACTGCCAACTAAGCTAGTGATAGTAAAGCCTATCAGTATTTTGTATATAAGGCAAGTGGGTGTGAGGGGGAGTAGAGAAATTAGGAAATATGGAAGAAAGGATTAATTATTATTTATGGGACTAGGAATGGGAAATTAAGTATAGTTAAGAGTAGACAGCAGGGGGTGGCATTGTCTCTTGCATGAGCAAAAAGGTGAACAGGATCAGATGTGAAAAAGAAGGCAATGCGATTTGACACTTTTCTACCTATGTTGGAGGACAGCATATAGTAAAGGCATTTAAGGTTTGATTGTTTTTGGGGACTGGAGAATTTGTAGATGAAAAGCTGTTGCAAGCAGTTTGTTGAGAATGCTGAGTTTGTTTAATTATATATTAATTTGATGTTATGAAGGTGGGTGGGAATGGGAGTTGGGTGAAAAGCAAATGAAGAGGTGCTTTCTTTCTTACTGTGATAAAATAAAGTAGGAGAAAAACAGTCAGTTAACTAAAATTGACAAAACCAAATCAGACTAAAGTTAATTTGTTGGTTAGGAATCCATTTAAATTATGTTATGTTAGCACCTTAGTGTACTGTCTTCTATTTAATTTTATCAGCTGCACAGCTATCCTTAAGGTAGCCAAGTACTGCTGATGTCTTACAGGTATTGCTATATTGGTAGGTTCTATATATCTTTGCCTAAATTCCTATTGGGAAGATAGAATTAGAAAAGTTATGGCTGTAAGATTCTGCAAACAATTTCTAAGAGTGAAAACTTAGATTTGCCTCAAGTATTAAGCTGCTTAGGCTGTAATGAAATTATAGAAATGCTGGTAGTTTAAACATAAAGACAAGCCTTAAGGGTGTACCCAAAACAGTTTATCATAAGGCAGAAGTACACAGAAGAAAGATTGTAACAGCACTTTTACACAGTCTTCTGAAGTAGGAAGATTTGAAAATTCACTGAATGGAAGGCTATTAATTTCAGTGACAGACTGTCTATAATAGCAAAGGAGGTGGTCTTTCATGGCTAATAAAATAAAAACAAAATCAAATTGCATTTTAAAAAGTAAATCAAAGCAGGCAACAAATATCAAACTGACTTACTCTACATACAATCATCTACAGTTAGCAGTACAAATAAAATCAATTTTCATAAATTGTATTTCTGACCAGCAATAAACATATTCATACATGGAGTTGAGAAATACATTGATTTACAGTTTATTCAAGAGAAATAGGGAATTTGCCAGAAGAGAGTTGTGAAATCCCAAATTTTGTTAATCATTGAAAACCTAGACCTGTATGCTGTTGTATTTTATACGCAATAAGTATAGATTTAGTTTATTAATGCATCTTTGAAAGCCTTGAAATGGAGATCATTAATAAGATACTAACCATTAAGTGGCAGAAAATTAAAAACCTTTCTTTGCTATGTAATGCAAGTATGTGTTAATATGGCACTAACTTTGTTAACATCTCAAAAGTAAAGCAAAAACCTCTTAACTTGCACTAATGATGGCTAAAAGTTGGGCACTAGAATATTCAAAATTATTTTTAAATAGTTTATGTGTGTGCATTTGAAAACACGCTCTAGAGCTGGCACCAGAACTGATAGGCTGTAACAGCTAAAACTGTGTTGTAATAAGTGCAATATAACCCCAGAACCACTGGACTCAAAATATCCCTTCCATTTCTGCTGCAGCGAGCACACAGAGAAGAATATAGCATCTCAATCAAAATTTAGCCCACTCCAGTACAGATAAATTATAAAAGCTTATAAATCACTGAAATGAGCAATATATCCCTACACTCAACATGGCCAAATACCACCAAATTATTTAGTGTTTCTCCCCAATATGGCCAGTTGATTTTAGAGGCAAAACACCAGTCAAATCACAGGGTTTAAAAGACTGACTCAATCTCTAGCTTCATTATTAACAACATTAAAATGACAAGCAGTTAAAATGTACTACTGCTAAGGCATGAAATTTCATATAATTTGTACAGAAAGTATCAAAGGGGTGCAATGCAATGAAAATGCTTACTCATAAAGTTAGTAAACAGATTATTATATTTATCCTGAGCAGCTAAGACGATGAGGTGGAGAAAGGTGGACTCACCCTGTATTGAGGTTACAGTGAAACCTATTTAAAGTTAGTGGGCAGCCTTTTGATAAACAGACGTTCTTACAAGATATTGCCAACCAATGGAATGAAACTATGTTCCCATCGTGGTAAGAGTAAAGTAGTAAAAAACAATCAGTTAACTAAAATTGGATGAAACCAAATCAGATCCAATCTAATTCACTAGCTGGACAGCCCTTTAAAGCATGCTTTGGTAACACACTTTAAGCATACTATCTTCTATTTAATTTTATCCACTGCACAGCTATCCTTAAGGTACCCAAGTACTGCCTTTGTTTTACAGCTATTGCTATATTGTCAGGTCCTAGTTGTCTTTGCCTGAATTCCCAGAGGGTAGATAGAATTAGAAACTGTATGGGTATGAGATTTGGCAACATATTTCTGAAGGGAAAACTAGATTTGCCTCAGGTATTAAGCTGCTTAGGGTGCAATGAAGTGATAGAAATGCTGAAAGTTTGAAAGTAAGCACAAGCCTTACAGTTTTAGCTATCTTAAGGCAGTAGTTCACAGACAAAGATTGTAATAGCCCTTCTACAGAGGCATCCGAAGTAAGACTGGAAAATTCCTTAAATGTAGGGCTTTTAATTTCAGTGAAGTTCAGTCTGTATTAGTGAAGAAGATGGTCTTGTGGGGCTTAAACTTGCTATGGTATTTACAGTATATAAATAGGCTTCACGTGAGAAAATTTATATAAATATAAAACTATATGTACATCCCAAAGCTCTTAGCTATTATAATGATGTTGCTATAAAATAGTTGCTTGTCGTTTTTAGTGCTTCTTGCCCCACCACCTGCTGACTCTCAGCTCCTCTTGCTATGAATCTTTAACCCATTCTTTTCTCATACATTTGGGTCCCCTCCTCTGAAGGAAGTGATAGCTGTCCAGAAGTAACTGTCAGACAGACAGGTATGAAGGTGGATTGTGACCAACTCATGTTCTTCTAAACACCCTGCCAGCAGATGAGACATAATCTCATCCCAGAAGCTTGAGAGTCTGACTTAATTCTCCTCAGACTGAGGCTGTGGAGTATTTCACATCCGAGCATAAATTATCCTAATTGCCCTCCAGACCACAGAACTACCTGATCACTCTACCTATAAGGCTGCATCATTAATGAAGTAAAGCTAAAAGGCATTTTGTGTTTATGGCCTAATCATTCTTCTGGAGACTGAGGTATATACTGACATCACCACAGGGGCTTATAGCACCTCCCACACATGCACAGTAGAAGGTACCACCATTGTTTTCCTTTTTTCTCCATCCTGCTTCATTCTGTCGAACTGTCCCAGTATTCCCATTCATTGCTGGGTCTATCTACTCTTCCATCCTCCCTCCCTCAGAGTTCTGTAGGTGAGCTTAGGCCTACATGAATCTTAAGGGCATCCTTATGGGTGGTACTGATAACTGTTTCTGCTTACTGAGGAGTTTATATGACCTATCCTTATTTCTCCACCACTGCATTCATCATCACATCTAAAGGCTACTTCCCCCTGTGGAACAAGCCTCCTCACAGGAAGCATCTCTGATGAACACTCTCCCCTCCCAGATGCACGTGACCATCCCTTGCTGCCAATGCCTCACATGCCCGAGACACTATTCGAGCCTGGGTCACCTGGGCCATAGGGCTTTATTTCTATATGCCATGGCACTGGCCTTACCATCATTGGTTTGGTAAAGTAAAGCACAAGGCCTAGGTCACAGTACTCCATACTGTGAACCTGTGCAAATGAGATGTCCGTTTTACAATGATTATCCACTTTCCTTTCCCTGTGATGGCTGTCCATTCTCCAGATGCCAGAGCCTCAGGGTCCCGGGACCTTTGCATCTTAACAGCAATACAGTGCTGGTTATCTGCCTAGATGAGTGTTTCTTACAGTGTAAGATTTGCTGAAGCTATTTTACTGTTTATTCTGCTTATTCTGTTGAGATTATGATTATAATTTTTATCTGCTTTTAACTGAATACTCTGCTAGTTCCTAAATTTAAATATCTAAATACAGATATAAATTAGAAAATATACTTGTTTAGCTCCTGGACCCTGCCAATCTAATCTTGAACTAGTAGAATACAAGAATTTGCATTCCATAGCAATAGAGCTACATTCACCTCTTCTTCCACCAGTTCCTTTTGCTGTCTAGTACAGGGGACCCAGATGGAATACTTATGGCTTACAGTACAGCAGTATGTTCTTCAGTGTAGCTACTTGCTTCACCCTGTGTATTCCCTGTTCGCTTTATAGCACATGAACCATGGATTAATAGAGTGTTCTGTGTGCTAAGGAGGTAAGGTGAAGGCTTGACCATGAATGGAGATGTACTGGTGTCTTTGAACTCAAGCTTTGACTTGGTGAACACTATGTTGTTTATGAAGCAAATATCTCTCATAAAAATCAACACTCCCATCTAGAACTTTCTCTATTGTATTAGACTGACTGGCTGCATTCTTTAAGGTGTTAACAGGCTGAATGATCCAGACTGTATATCCACCTGTAGAACATTTTGCTGAGAAGAATGTAATCTGGCCACTTGCCTCACTGTGACTAAATTGTCAATATTGAATGCAAACTTGTTTTCCATGATAATCTCAAAGGGAGTTTCTTTTGTGTGTATGGAGGTGTTGGGTTGATCATATGTGAGTTTCAGTTGACTGATTTTGCTGATCTGATTTCTTTGGTTTCAGGCAAACTTTGGTGAGTCTTTACCCATTTACCTATTGTCTGCTGACTGCTACATTTCAGATTTGTAAATACCTACATATCTTATACAAGCCCAGGGGCAGCCAACAGAGGTGGGCCTTGGTGGCTACTGCCAGTTGTATTACTTTCTTGGACTTTTGACCTTATAGCTCTCATTTGGGGAAGAAATTCTCTAAGAAAGCTTATCCTTCCTTCATCGAGGTAGTACCCTGGGTTCAAGGAGCTGTAAGAGATTGGAATCCATTCTTCTTCACCCCTCCTTTTAGGTACTGTACGCAAATGTAGTCTGTCAGTAATAAGCACAGTAATATCTCAGACCTACTGCATCTTAATCTTATTTTTATTATGGAAACCTGGCATGATGATAACTCTGCCCATTTTGTCAGATGTTTCATTCAGAGCCCTAGACAGGGTAGATTGCCATCTCCTATAACTCGATTCTACAGTTGTCTCCAATTGCCCTTAGATTGACCAACTTTTTGTTTGGGTCCAGTTTATCTCTTCAGCTGTGCCAGTTGCTGTTTGCCTGTTTTCTTTTTCCAAGACTTCAGTAAAGCTGAGCTGAAAGCATATGTGCCGAGAATAATTTTTCTGGCATTTTCAAGCTTAAACTGCATATAAAATCCAGGGAATACTCTTTTGTCTTTGCACTCATTGCCATTTTGGTGTTTCCTGTACTTTATTTCTTATTTTATTGAATTTTATAACTTTTAGTTTGTTTGGTTAAAATCACTGTCTTTTAAACAGTCATTTGGCTGTTAGTGTATCATATTGTACCCCCTGTAGTTAATCAAATTATTATCCATATAATTGTATACTTTTTATTACTTTCTTACAATAAATTACAGTTTCAGTAAAACTGCTTATTTTGTGCATTTTATATTTGTGTGGCTGTTGGTGTTATCAATAGGTCTTTCATTTTGTTACACTGAGTGCCCTTCATTAATTAGATAGCATCTCCATGTTGCTAGACCAAATGTATTCCTTGAGACTTTCCCCTCTTTTTCCCACTTTTACATTTAATATTCCATTAACCTGCAGATTTAGTTGGTTTTCTAGTTAGGATATAAACTTGCTGAGGCAGCAGTGATTATTCATTTGCAGGCAATAATTTGCTGCTGTTTTTAAGGGTGGACATTATTGGCTGGAGTTCCTGCTGCTTTCTTATTGGTTCTTTCACTTTATCTGTTCGTCATAATAGTGAGTGGTGGTGCTCTATGCAGTGTCGTGCAGTGCTTGCATTCCAGACACACATGCCTTTAGTTTCATATTTTGTTTTAGGAACCTTAGTTAACTCCACCTACTAGTTAAAGATGTATAAATCACAGATTTATGCAGCAGTATGTCATTGCACTTCTAAATCTGATCTCATAGCTAGTTTAGGCCAAATTATTTACTGCCTATTTGATTTTAGTGCTTGAACCAAAAAAAGATATATATTCTGTATCTATGTTTATTATTTTACCCCAAATCTGTACCTTAATTAGGAGACAGAATGCAGTTATCTTCTCTTACTCGCCCACCAAACCAACCTTATTGCTAGGTTAGAACAGAATATCGACTGCATATAGTTAATTTAGTGATCAAACCTTTATTAGTATATCTCTACTATTTTTCATAAGCTAAGACTTTAAATCCAGGAGTTGAAACATTATTGTATTCCATTTTCTTTGCTGACACACCTCACACCCTTGGTCTAAAATGCAAGGTCTGCAGCTAGTCTACCCTCTGTCTCTAGTCTTATAGCACTTGGTATACTCAGGTAATGTACGATTTGTCTAATGCTCACAGATCATGATACTTTACTTAAGTTGTCACTATCTTTTTTTGAGAGCTGAAAGTATCTAGTCAAATTTGAGGCCACACTTTCACAAACATTCCATCCTATCACACTCTGCACATAACTACACAAAACTATCATGCACTGAGACACTAAAAAATCCTTGCCAAACTGCAACTGACTATTAGATGCAAGGTCCAGTGTATACTAAGCACTACAACACAGATTAGTGACAACACAATTTAAAGTCACCAGTAAACAGCACATCCTAGACCAATTACAGCAAAGCTATCTTCAAACACAAATGGAAATGTAATAGTAATTGGTGACTCCATAGTTAGGTATATGGATTCTGTACTCAAAAGTCTATAAATCAGCAGGGTGACAGTTTGCTGTCTATCAGGGGCCAAGATTGCCAAAATTACAAGGGCACTTAGGACCCTTAAACCTGACAAATATGTGTATGTATGGCATGGTGGTGGCCCATGTAGGGGTAAACAACCTGGCATGCAGAACGCTTAGGGATATGGAGAAAGACATGACAGAGCTCTCCATGCATGCCAAAAATTTAGCAAAGACATCCATATTGAATGAAATCCTTCATCACCAAAAATTATGCTGAGGCATAAAGATAAGATAATTGGCTTTAAGAGCTGGCTAAACACCTGGTGTCATTCTAGATAAATCCAGTATGTGTCAGTATGAGATGAGACAACTATACTTACTTCACCAAGAAGAGCTTGCATCTTTCATTCCAAGGCTTCCACTTTCTGGAGAAAGCTTTTGCTGCTCCCATTGTGCCTTTTTTTTAGGCAAGGTCTAGCTGATGGGCCTCCCATCCTAGCTTCCAAAATAAATCAAGCATTGGGCCATATCATAGTGGCTGTATATAATGCTAGAAATCTACAACACCAGCATGGGATATTGCACAAAAATTCTTATTAACAAAAACTCACAGGATCGGATTGTTAATGAACCTACTAGAGGACAGAATATTCTTGATCTGATAGCAAAATTAGTATGTGCATATACTATTCCCAAGGTATCTCCCTCACTGGTTATGTCACATCACAAATCGATAAGCTTTTCCATTAAAGTATCTAAACTGTAGGAAACAAATATCACAGAATTTATGGGCATGAAATAAACAAATCACCTGAAATTCTATGATGTCTGTAAATTCAAGTGTAATGGTATTATTATCCACAATGTTGATGCTGCAAATAGTTATACAGAAAAGATCTACTAACACCTAAACAAATGTATTAAATTGAATGCTCCAGCCTGACCCAAGAAAATGGGGAGGTTTAGGAGCAAAACAGCATGGTGGTCCTCAAGCATTAGTAAACTATATAATAAAAAAAAAGAAACTCCTAAACCTATATAGCAGAACAAATGACCCCCAAATTAAAGAAAGCATCAAACTAGATAAGAAACTAAAAAAGGACATAAGGAAAACGAAGACATCCCATGAGCTCAGACTAGCTACAGAAGCCAAAGACAACTACAAATCATTCTTTAGTTATGTCAGAAAAATAAAGATATCACCCAATATTGTTCCGAGCTTATTTATAATGGTAATAACCACCCCTATCCTATGGCTCTTGCCAATATACTAGTAAATAAATTTAGTGCCAGCTTCATCTCAGAGACATCTGTTCTAAACCCACTTATCCATGGAGGAATCAAGCCACCGAACATCATGAAAGAGCATGTACTAAAATTATTCTCCTAACCAAGAATACTTCATCCATGGGACCTGACAACATAACTAGTTGTCTAATTAATAGCACTAAGAAAGCATTGTTGGACCCACTATTTGGCCTCTTTAAGATGAGCCTAGGAAATGGCTTTCTCCCCTGGGACTGGTGCATAGTTGTGATGCCACTCCATAAGGGTGACCTCATTGCAGACCCTGGGAATTACAGACTCATCTGCCTAATATAGAACATATCATAATTATGATATCAAAAATATCAGTCTCAATCTCCAGCAGTTTGGCTTTTTAAAGTACAGATCCTCCATAATTAATCTTGTGAACTTGTTTGAAAAGGTTACTCAGGCTGTAGACTATGGACAAGCTGCCCACACAGTGTTCCTTGGCCTCACCAAGGCATCTGATACCATACCACATGCAAATACAATAAACAAGTTGCAGAACCTCCATATTGACCTGCATGTGGTTAAGTGGATAGGCAACTGGCTTAGAGACAGGACTCACACATTAAGAGGAGGGGGTCCATCCTCTGAGAGCATGAATGTGACCAATGGAGTTTTGCAGAGATCTGTGCTGGGATCTCTGCTGTTTAGTATCTATTTCTCAGACCTCTACTTATGAAATAAGTATCCAGATGATTGCAAGCTGGGAGGTGTCATCAGGTCCCTCTCTAATATACAAGCACTCTAGCACGAGCTTACATTTGTCAATAGCTGGTGTACTAAAATGGGCTCAAGCTCATTTCCAGAAAGTGCAACATTGTAACATTTGGTAAGCACCCTAGCTCAAGCTGATAGCATAGGCAACACACCATTTCAAAATGAAAAGGTTGTGAGAAACCTGGTACTTGGGTGGACAGCTTTCTTCCATTTGACTATTACATTCAACAGTAGTTAGTAAATCATTTTACCTTTCAGTGCTCATAGCAAAAGGTATTTCTTCTAGATGAAAAGAAGTCCTCATCTCCTTGCACTTAGACCCATCACTGAGTACAATGCCCCCTTTTGGTTGTCCCTATCTAAGCAAGTAAAGCAATTGGAACAACCTCAGAGATTTATAACTAAACAGATCAGGGAACTGCCAAGAAAAAAATGAATGTTTTATCCCTATACTCTTTCAGATAGATTCCTTAGGGGTTACCTGTGCCTTGCTTATAGGGTTATAAAGGATTCAGTAGTCCAAGAACTCTTATAGGTTCATTACTGTTCACTAGGCTAATGACTACAAAAGCCGATTTAAGCCTAGCCATGCATTCCAAATCTCTGACAAGTTCTGGTACCCTTAATAAGTATAAGAAGGGGCTTTGAAGGATAAACCTTGACAAGCAGGGGCCTGGGAGCTGAACCATTTACAGGCTGCCTGTGTTCATTAGAAAAACTGGTGCCAAACCAGGGATGAATTTCCTGTTCCCCATCTAGTTGTCCAAGTTACACTTGAACTGGGTTAGGGAGGAACTCTACTTCACATGGATGGGGAGCCTGTTCAAGAGAAAGAGATACATACCTGCCTCTCCAACAGGTAATATTTGTATCATAGGCAAGGTTTATGTCTTTATAACAGGTAATGTTGGTGCTGTTTGTTTTGCATGAAAATAATGAAGGCCTATCACCATGACAGACAGGCTATAAATAACATTTAAGTCAAGTTTTTATTTGGTTAGTGCTTTCATGCCTAAAGCATTTATTTAACATCAATGAAACACAAAAACATTTAAATACATCAGTCAATCAAACATCTAATTACTTACAGAAACAATTAAAGCCTGTATTCAGTGATGTAAACCACCCATATTCAGCACTGGCTTTAAAGGAATGCTATAATTTAGTTTAAATTCCCTGGTAGCTTGTAAACTAATAATCCATCTTTGCTCTTCATATTGCATCCTATTGTTAATATTACCCCCCTAATGTTCTTAAAAACAAGTTGTAACACCATAAATGCAAAAAAAATGTTCAGAATTACTGTTGACATGTTCACCCAAAGCACTCATGGTGACATTCCTATGTATGTCACCTACATGCGCCAGTATTCTTTCTTTTAAACAATTAGACTTTCCTACATAAAAAAAAAGAAACAAGAATTACAAATTACTAAATATACTAAATCTTTCCTTAGGAAATAAGCATATAACTTTGGATAAATTATATTGCCAGTCTTCGGATGTACAAAACATTTATTGGGGAAATAAACCTACAGGCTTTGCAAAGTCTACAGAGGAAGATATATAGCCTATTAGAAGCTAGTTGTTTAGGGCCAGAAATAGAAAAACATAGCCTTCATTTAAGAGATAGCCCATTCTTGAAACAAAAGCTAGGTTGACTTCCAACAATATTACTAATGCCTTGATTGGCCATTAAAATGGACCAATTGCATTTGATCGTTTCACATATAAAACTAACATTACTAGTGTATGTAAGGGAAATACTAACATTCCTACTATCAGTAGATAGATCTTTTCCAGAAATCTGATCACTCCTATCAGAGAAATATGGTTTCCAAAAAGAAAAATCTGTGGTATCCCTGGAAGTCTCAGAAAACCCAGTATGCAACCCATACTGGGTCAAAAACAAACCAAGCAGAAACTTTGCAGTGTAGAGGGTGTGAAGTACACTCCTTCAAATATGTTATGCACCTAGTTCAGTGATAAAAATCAAACATTAAAATGCATAGTACAAAATAATAAAATAGTAAGTAGTCCACAGTTGAGTTAAAAATAGAATAACCTTTCTTGAAACACACAAACAAGCAATCCTAGTTGAGTATAATAGGATCGCTTGTTTGTGTGTTTCAATAAAATGTTTAAAATGTTTCTATAGATGTAGTTAGGATGCATGCTTGTATGATGGAATACTATTTCTCCAACACAACTTCCTATAAATACTGGTGTCAATAAAACCTTTCTCATCTTTATGTAACTTCACATCTAAAAAAATCTATCGCAGAGGGTTACCAACTAACTGTAAACCTTAAAAAGTCACTACTACTATTTAGACGTTCAATAAAACAATTCAGTTCATCAGCGGTACCCTTCCATAGCATAAACATGTCATCCGCAAATCTCTTATAATAAATATTACTATCAAATTCGGATGACTTAAAAATATAGTTCCCTTCCCAAAGCACGAAAACAATGTTGGCATAGCTATTGACACATTATTTGTGAATATACAGGAGGTCCATCTGAGTGGGTTCTGACAACACCTTGTATGCCAGGCACAGATCTCCTCTCAACAGCCTGTAGGAGACAGAATACAGGGACAGACGGACAGGGCCTTGAGGCAGTCTGCACAGGAAATATTACTTGTGCCCTCTATTGTTTTAGTGAGGAACCTCTGTGGATGTTCTAGTTGTTGGATATGCCTGGTTAGATACATACCAAAGGGGGCACTGTACGTAATGATGGGTCTGATGAATGCCGAATACAGGGGAACAATGAATTCCTTGGACTCAGATGCCATACCTTTCTTTATAAGTTTCATAATATAGAATGATTTCCTCACTACTGTAGAAACATGATGGTCAAAGGCTAGATTACTGTCTATTTGTGTCCCCAAGTCCCTCACTACTGCCTCAGCTCATAGGGATGTGTTGTCAATATGATAGTTACCAGGGGTGGATGACTTCCTGAAGGATACTATTATGCATTTTTTGGAAATTAGTTTTAGTCTGTAGCACCAGCACCAGTTGTTTGTTTGTGTCAACCTCTCCTGGAGAATATTTGTGTCTGTGGGTGATTCAATGATAGCTCCTAATTTGCAAATATTAGAGAAAAAATGTATTTCTCATGATTATTCTTCACAAAATGCATATTAACTTACAGTTTCTTTACAAATTAATTTAACAAAATGTTTAATTATTGTTTATGTTAAAATTAATATGTAATATATATATATATATATATATATATATATATATATATATATATATATATGCAAACCACAGATACTTATTGTAGTTTTTAATTGTTTCACAGCTGCATTCTAATATCAAGCTATAAGTGTATTAACAGATGAATGAAGGTAAAGAAAGTGATGAAGGGGTTAAGGGATGTTACTATAGCAACAGAGTCTGGTTCCTGAATGGAAGAAAGAACACAGTGTGAAAGAGATTTTGTTTTATGTGAGCTCTGACTTTCCCAGGCTGGGATGGGTAGTTAGAAGGAATGTTGGGGACATGGCATGTACCAGTACTGAAAGATGCAAGTTTGAAAAACAAGACAGGTTGCCAGGCCAGGTGGCTAGCATTTTTAAAACATTATTATTACTAAAACCATGGTTGTTAAGTGTTCATATGCAGGACTAAATTGGAAGCATGAGGGTCTGCAGAGACCCTATTTATTAACTAATATGAAAAGTCAGAATTCTGCATACATGTTACTGATAAAAAAGGTATAAAAACTGTATGTTTTTGCTGTTTGAGGAGACTGATTTAAAACTTTGTGAATGCAGTCTCCCATTGCTGTGATTTATTTGACTGTAATAAAAGGAAAATGGTTTGCACATCCTGAAGATTTATTCTTGACTCAATAGTAACAGGTAAATCTTTATTATTTATGTAAATTTTAATTATTGCCCCATAACATTTCGGCGCCGGACTCGGGTCTGAACTTTGGTATTGCTGCAGAGCAGTGTGGATTAAATTATAGAGAACCAACACAGAAAGTTCTTGAATGAATTCCATACTGTTTTGTATGGAATAGTCAGAGATTCAGATACTTAACTTTTTATGGTGTACAAACATATTAGGCTAGAAATGGGAAAATGGATTTGTGGAAAATATTTTTTCCCTTTCTTTCTTCCTGTCTGTCTCTTTTAGAAAACTGCAGTTAAAAGTAATAGTGGAGAAGTGTTTATTGTGTTGTTAAATGACTAAATATTCTTATTAAGTATATGATGTGTACTGTTTTGTTGAATGACTGGCTTTGCTTTTTAAGTATATGACATTTACTGTTTTTGTTGAATGACTGAGTTACTTTTTAGGTATATGTTGTTTACTGTTTGTTAAATAACAGAAATATGTTTGTTAGGTATATGTAAAGTAATAGTGGACCGTTCCTACAAGAAATAAGAAAATGTTTCTTAATGTGTATGCGCATACAACAAAAAAGGGAAAATTAACACAAGGAGGTGCCTTGTGTTGAGGACAGTGTGACGAAAGGAGATACTGCCAGCACAGCTAGCTAGAATTTTGTAAATAGCTATATGTCATTGGTGAATATCAAAATGATTTATATAAGATGCTTGTGTTACAAATGTATTAGAACTGTATGTCATGTGTATATCAAACTGCTTGTACAGATGTGTGTGTTTAAAAGGTATTTGCAAAATGCTGTTTGAAATGTAATCACAATGTGTCATACTGGAAGAGAACAGAAATGTAAATCCACTATTGTAACTGTTTAAATGTATATATTTTAACAGTGGAAACTGGAATACAGGAGGTTAACTTCAGTCCAGCAAACTTCAGAAAAATAAATTAAATTGCTTTCTGGCTAGACCATAAAATATGGCATCTTTCAGTTTTCAATGCAGCAAGAGACACAATGGCTGTACTAGGAAGCTTTCCATATTGTATTTATGGTGAACTATTTACTAGTCTTGAAAGCATGACAGAATGCAATTGTTTTATGACTTCCAGCATCTGCCAGAGATCTGAGGAGAAGCCCTTGTCTGTATATTTTTACAGGTAAATGCTAAATACTGTCACCTTCAGCAATGGGGGTCTTGGCCTGGGAACTATAAGTCAGATGACAAGAAGTGATGTAATTCTGCAAGCTATCGCAGAAGTAATATTTGAGATATTATCTTGAGAAGTTTCTTAAGGAGACAGTGCATTCTGCATTCTGTCTTGGACCTGACAACAACTAGAAGATCCATTCACCACATCTGCCTTGCTCTAATGGTAAGTTACTAGGGAAAAGTAATTCTGTTAGATACAGTCGGGAATATAGTAAAGCTTAGTTTAGATGTTTTTCTTTATTTATTTGAGACTGTACTGCAATATTATTTTAAACATTTCCTGTGATTTTGAACTCTGATGTCACTGTGAATATATATTTAGTATTGTCTTGCTCTTTTATTTATTATTAAATATATTTAAACCCGTCATTGTGGCTGATCTGTGTAGAGATATTTAAGTTTTGAGAGTACTTGCATGTTTATTTGGTGACACTGTGTTGGCCACTCTTAATAGCCTTGCTCTTGGTCAAATTACCATTTGTGTTACCCTTTGTTAAGAACCTTAAAGTAGCTGATAAGGAGTTGACTGGTGGCATTGGTAACTACCTTATAGCCTGGGCAAAAGGGGGCATAACTAGTAAACCTGTGCCAGCCTTTCCCAGGTGTGTGTGTATATGTAAATCAAACCTCAAAGTGTGTGTGTGTGTGTGTGTGTGTGTGTGTGTGTGTGTGTGTGTGTGTGTGTGTGTGTGTGTGTGTGTGTGTGTGTGTGTGTGTGTGTGTGTGTGTGTGTGTGTGTGTGTGTGTGTGTGTGTGTGTGTGTGTGTGTGTGTGTGTGCATTTGTCAGCTACTTGAGCAGGGACACAAAGCACTGATTATACAGAGCGAGTGCTAAAGGTCTTAGCTTGGTCACACAGCTGAGATCTCAACTCTATAGCTATGCCAGTGGGAGTCTTACTGGGGATCTGGAGAAAGGTAGAGGAACCAGCCCTGGACTGACTGTGGTCACTGTGTGCTCTTAAGAGAAATTGGAGTTGATGCAGAGAGCTGCCTCTGGAAATAATGTATGTGTACTTGTCATCCTCTTAGAGAATGTCCCCCACTGTTGCAGTGGTAAGGATTGAGGCTCCTTGATTACTGGTTGGCAGTGGTGGGTAATTACAGGTGGTACCCTTAAGATTATAGTGGTAGAATCCCACAGGAAATAAGGAAAAGTTTATTAATGTGTATGTGCATGTAACAAAAAGGGAATTTAACATAAAGAGGCACCTTGTGTCATGGGCGGTACCCTCAGAACAAAAAGGTAAGATTTATAACTGTTGCTTTGTGCTGTTTTAATGTACTTCTGACTTTGTTGTTGTTTAATGTATGACTGAAGAGAGAGAGAAAAGTTAAAAGTAGAGTTAATTCAAATTCATAAGCCTATAGCATATTGGGGCATATGTGTGTGTGCAGAGTTAATTCAGCTTCATGAGCCCACTGCATGTTGGGAAGTAGGTGTGTATACAGAGTTAATTCAAATTCATGAACCTACAGCATGCTGGGACATAGGTGTGTGTTGTTAAATCAGGTCTAGGTGTGACTGTGTAAAAGTAGCCTCAGAGGGTCTGAAAGAGTGGTCAGTTCTGGACACAGTACCTATCTGCCTTGTTATCCCAATCGCAATGCTGGAGCTGCAACTTTTGAGCTCATAATGGGACAAAAGCAAGGGGGTGCTGTGGGAAAAGACTGATCGAAATCTCTCCTCTGTCACTGCATGAAGACAGAATTCCTACCCTTCCCTCCTGAATGGCATGTGGATTGATATAGCTATTTCCTTTCCTCTGAATTGACAGGATCCAGGATCTATAAGATAAGTCTTAAAAAAGAAAAAGAGAAAAAAATGGGAACAAAGATAAGTAAGCAGGATCAAATCCCTGAAAAGGAAACATCTACATATTTTATGTATCATAATCATCATAAAATTTGTAAGCATTTGCATGAGTGGTTTCAGCTTACTAAGAATTGCTCTGGTGGGGTATTTACATTAAATGGAATTTATGATAGGGATAAATTAATGAAATTGAAAGTTCATTTGGAAGAAAAGAAAAACAAAGTAAGTGGGGAACAAATAGTATTTTATTCTTGGTACACTTAAGTGCTTAAAAGGGAAAAGGAGTCAGCATTAAGGGGGTTACAGGATGCTAATAAAAAACTGTGGCAACAGGTAAAAGAAGTTAAGAAAGCAGTACAGACCAGTAAAATGAGATCCCTTTATTCTGTTTTGGCAGGTTTGAAAGAAACCAAGGATGGCCAAAAAGCAGAGACTTCTAAAGATGATGATAATCCTCCAGTAGCTACTGCATCCCCACCCACATATGTACTGGGACAGGTGGCTCCTGCTGTTTCTCAGACCTCTGTATTCTGGACACAAGGTCAGGGAGGGACTGTTACATTTCAACCTAGTTCCCCTGTTTAGCCCTCATCTTCAGAACAGGCATCTACAGTCAAAAAGTTTTTTTTTCTTCCTACTATCATTCTCAACAAGCTTCTACCTTTCCAACATGAGCACTAGTATTTGACACTCCTGTGGCTCATCACAAGCACTCACATGATAGAGTAGGACAAGAGGCTATTGCCTCTGGAGAGGATCTTTTGGCACCTCTTAGAAAACTTTTGGGGGCTAATGCTGATTTGCATACTACTTTAAAAAAATTAATTAAGGTTTAGTAAGGAATTAAAAAAACTATAATAAAATGTTACAACCCTACTCTGACAGACTTAAACCACTTGCTTTGGGTAGTTACTTCAAATTAAATAAAAAAACAATTACTTGAAAAAACTAAAATAACAGATTTGCACTAATAGATAAAAGGACAGAAGTGTGCCAAGTTAGGACTGATTGGTCTAAGATACAGGCATGTAATCAAAATAAAAGGAAAGCCCCTGCAGATTATTTGAATCATCTTAAAGCAGTCTTTGCTAGACATTCAAAAATACCAGACCCAAAAGAACAAGCTAAACCAGTTAATGCAGCTGCTTTTGTGCAGGGTCTACAAGCCCCTGTACAAAAATCAAACAAAGCAAGTGTCTATAGACTGGCAGGAAAAAAGGTGTGGAGTCCTTATTAAGTGCTGCAAATCACCATACTGACTATGTAAGGGTAATAAAACAAAAATGTTGATCCTTTGCTGCCAATCAATCAAAAGGGACCCTATGTTAAGGCAAAAAAAAAAAGAAAAAATATATAAATTCAAAGAAAATTCTTTTCCTGGTGGACACTGGAACAACTAGGTCTGCATTAAAATTTACTTCAGATAGTCAAAAACAAGTATCAAAACAAGGTAAAGGCAGTTGGTGTAACAAATGCTACTGTTACGTATCCTGTTTCAAAACCTATACCCATTTCTTTAGATCTGATTGAAGTGTCACTTGTCTGGACAGGATAAAACAGATGAACATTCATGGGTTTGGTTCAAGCAGCTTTATTACACACAAACACATCAGAAATGAGGCTTTGTAACTTAAACTTAAAAACAGACTGACTACCACACTCATAGATGGTAACACTCTGGGTGCTCTCTCAAAAATGGCACTGTTGCCTGCACATGCTCAGTATTTATATGCACGTGCTACATCTGGAAATGCTTCTTAAAAGTACATACACAATCTACCGATACTTTCTCGAGTGGAGTCTAGCAATATGGTTTTGTTGTCACTGGTGTCAGAACCCAAGGGTGAAGAGTTATGTACTCAGTATGTCAGTCATTCCTCATCAAGGTCAGAATCTGGGTAATCTGCAAGGAGGAGCTCTCTTTCTCTCTACAGAAAGGCATTCTTTTCTTTTAAGTACTACATGAAACTGCACTCATTGCAAGCATTCTTAACCCTGGATGATGCTGACATTTGTGCAGTCATAGAAATCTGGTTCAAAGCTGCGAAGAGCATCCCAGCCATACCAGGTTACTCATCCTGTTATACATTCAGACCGCAAACTGTGGGCAGCAAAGCAAAAGGAGGTGGAGCTGCAATATATATATATATATATATATATATATATATATATATATATATATATATATATATATATATATAAAAGACATATACACCTCCAGGCTGGTCAAACAGTATGATGTACAGGAGACACTCCAGGTGCAGTTAACCATTGACAAGACCCCTATTCCTACAGGGTACCAACTTTGATTCAAGATGCCTACTCCACCTATCTGGACCTCTTTGAATATATCAAGATTCAATCCTTTACCCTGATCCTGGGCGACTTTAACTTTCCAGCCATAGATTGGAAGAACTACTCACTCCAAAACACAAATGTCCTGAGATTCCTTGATTTTATCAATGCAAATGCCTCGGACCAACTGGTCGACACCCCCACAAGAGGTGAAAATATCTTGGACTTGGTATTAACCAACATGAGTAATCACTGCAGCATCCCTACAGTGTCATCCTCCCTGGTAAGATCCGACCACAAAGGGGTCACTTTCACAGTCACCATCTCCTCTGACCGCTCCAGCTAGGGTCAAACAAACAAACTTCTCCAAAACTGATTACAACCTCCTGAGTGAAGTTATAAATGGCTTCACAGCCCCCTCCCCTTTCATAGGAACCAGCACATATGTCCAAACCTACACCAAAGCACTATACAAGCATTTATATGGCTGCATGGAATCAGGAATACTCGACAGGACAAAATCCTCCTCCCCAAGGAAGAGTAAACCTGTCTGGTGGACATCTGCAATAAATAAATTCTACAATAAAAGGAAATAATTGCTGTCCAGGACCAAAAAGGAGCAGGTATCTAATTGGAAACAATCTCTCCTTAGCCTGAACAAGCAAATAAGAGCACTAGTGAAATCCTCCAAAGCAAACTTTGAGTCCAAACTGGCCACATCTACTAAAGCCAGTCATAAGGCCTTCTTCACATATATCCACAATCTCAAAGGAAGCACTCAGATCTGCTCAGAACTGGTGATCAAGGACACCACATACACAAACGATGTAGATATAGCCAACCTGCTGGCAGACAGGTTCAGTGAAAACTTCACCCCTCTGTCCCCCCATCAGTAAATCAAGACATCCCCAGCATCTGCCCCCTCCCCTTATCTCTAGGGAGCAAGTCATCACTGCACTCTCAAAGGCAAAAAATACAGCCTCCATGGGACCTGATGACATCCCAGGCTGCATCCTACATGAGCTCCAGCAGGAACTTGCAGTACTGTTAGGCACCTTATTCAACCAAATCCTGAGTACCGGCTTCATCCCAGTGGAGTGGAGGACAGCCACTGTCATCCCTTTGCACAAAGGTGGAGCGTCCACTGATCCAGGAATTTATAGACCCATCAGCTTAACTAGCCTGATCTGCAAGGCCATGGAGTGAATTATCATGGACCTCATTAACAAGGACATCAGCATCCTCCAGACACTTGATCTCACACAGTTTGGTTTCATCAAGGGGAGGTCATGCCTGTTAAATTTGGTCAACTTCTTTGAGACAGTCACCAAAGCCATGGATGAAGGGAAGATGGTGCACACTGCCTACTTTGACCAAATCCTTCAATATTATTCCTTGTTTGGGTTTAATAGATTAACTCTCTCAACTATGCATCCATCCGTATGTTAGCAAGCAACCAATGATCAAGATATGGGACAAATAACAAAAAAATAGCCAAGTATAAAAAACACAAGTTCAGTCCCAGCAAGGCAGCAAAAAATAAAACTTCCAAATGGAAATAAAAATAAAATGTAATCACAAAAGGTAAGTGCTTTCAAGGTTGGTAACCGCTTCATCAGACAACAGCACATTAACACAATACAGTTTAAAAAGCAGTAATAGCCAATGAAAAACACTGCTTAATTAATAAGTAAAAAACAATTACAGCATTTAAAGTGTTAGCATCTAATAAACACTCTAAAGAATCTCAAGTGCAAAAAATCCAAGTAGGAAGTATAATATAAAGAATCACAACTTTAAAAATACTCATATGGTGTTAGTGTTTAAGTGGTCTCTGTTTTAAAAATGGTTTTAATGAAACCAGGTCATTAATCCCGGGGTGGGTGTCAACCTTGAAAAATAAAATCCATTTCTGTTCACATGCTTCTGTCTTACATTTCAAGTCACCACCCCTATTCCCATCTGGTACTACTTCTAAAACAAAAAAAATTAAAATAATGATCTCCCCCTACTTCAGTTACATGTCTAGCTAAAGCACTACTGCTCTTGCAATTCCTGATGTCACATAGATGTTCTAAAATCCTGTCCCTAAAGGGACGTTTCATTTTCCCAATATAGTAGCCATCACATGCTACACACTCAGAGTAGTGCACAATATTCTTGGTACTGCAGTCCGCATAAAAGGGAAACTCAACAGAGCAACAAAGTGTTGGATGCACAAAGTTAGATGCACTAAAAATATGTTTGCATGCCTTACAGTGTCTACATGGATAGCTACCAAACCTCTGGGACTCCAATGTCATGCTACTCCCTTTCCTGTAGCACAGTTGCTGTTTGACTGTCCTATTATTCTTAAAAGAAAAGTTGGGTTTATCACCAACAATACCTGTAAGGTCATGTCTGGCATACAGAATATTCCAATTCTTCTTTATTATATTACAGCATATATTCACATCACTCGAGAAGGTTAATGGAAACCTAACCTTCCTAACATTACTTTCTCCCTGAAGCAAGGAGGGTGTGGGTGTATCAGAGAAAAATGGTTTACCTCTGGTATTCCAATCTAAAAATACAAGCCTAATACATTCGTCTACCTCTCTCTTGCTATACCCTCTCTCTATAAAGTCATGCTTAAGTTTATCAAATGCTGTTTTCAACTCGGTGTCATCACTATGTAACCTTATCAACCTCAAGAATTGTCCTCTAAGTATATTGTGTGGAATGTGTCTAGGATGCATGCTGTGTCTATGAGTGGTGTACCCCAGGGAACGGTCTTGGGGCCTCTGTTGTTTGGGATATACTTTTCTGAGGTGCAGCCCAAAACCAGTGGGATATGGCTGACCAAGTTGCAGATGACTGCAAGCTAGGCACTATCATCAATTCCCCTAGTGATGTGGACATCCTCCAAGGTGGTCTCAACAAAACAAATGATTGGTGCCAGAAACATGGCCTTAAACTGAATGCCAAAAAATGCATCATCATCCCCTTTGAGGAGAGTGCCATCCCAACAAATTATCACATTAATAACAAGGTCTTAAGCATGCAATCAGTCATGAGGGACTTAGGCACCCAGCTTGAAAGCAAAATGACTTTTGACCACTATATTGCCTCTGTCGCATGGAAGGCTTTCTACATGGCCCACCTCATTAGTATCTCATCCAGGGACAAGGTGGTCATAATATCTCTGTATTCTTCCCGTTTAAGACCCATTACTGAGTGCAGTGCCCCTTTCAGCATATATCTCACAAAGCACATGCAGCAGCTGGAGAGACCACAGGGGTTCCTCACCAAGATAATCCAGGGCCTCAAACACTTACCCTACACAGATAGGTTAAAAACTCTGTCCCTGTGCTGAGTCTCATACAGACTCCTCAGAGGCGATCTCTGTCTGGCATACAAAGCAATCGCAGGCCCCACATTGATGGGACTGCTGCATATCCACAAGTCAAGATCCACTCGAGTAACCTGCACGTGCAACCTCAACCTGGTCTGTGACATCAATAGGACTTGGTGGGACATATTTGTGTCACAGAGAATCCCCCCTTCTGTGGAATAGACTCCCTGTCTACATCAAGCAGAGTACCTTATTAACCTTTTTTAAGCGTAACCTGGATAACTGGATGGAGAGCAAAAAATACACCCCTGGGATTCCATCTGTGTCCCTGCTGGACAGGGGCATTGGGTGCTGGCTTGTTGGAACATGTGCTAAATTCTTGGCAAGGCTTGTAAGGGCCTCAGGGCCAATAGCCTAGTAACCTCTTATGATCCTATGATTCTGTACCGGTAAATTTGCTAGAGAGAGACCTGTTATGCAAACTGGGTTGCGCTATTTACTGCACACCTGAAGGGGTGTATTAGGATGTTCCAACAGAATCAGAGCAGGAAGTATTAGCAGTCTTAGCATAAGCTAAGGAATAGCCTTTTGAAGGCATACAGACAACTGACAAACTGTTACAGCAGGAACCTGCTAACGTATGGGTTAAACATGCTAATAAAGTAGGTATATTAAAATCTGCAAAACATATAAAATAAAACTGAATCTATCAAAACCCCTCCATAAAGTTCCACAGAAGCAGAGCAGAAAATCAAACCTGTAATTCAGTCTTTGATACAACAAGAAATTATAGTGCCAGCTAAAAGTCCTTGTAGTACTCCTATTTTCCCTGTTAAAAAGTCAGAAAAATACTTATAGGTTTGTGCAAGATTTGAGGCTGCAAACAATGCAGTATTACCAACTTTTCCTGTGCTTCTAAATGTAGAAACAATACTTAGTTACATACAACCTACAGCAAAATATTTTTCTGTAACAGATCTCTGTTCACCATTCTTTTCTCTACCTATCCATCCTGAAAGTCAGGTTTTGTTTGCCTTTACTTATCAGGGACAGCAGTGTACCTGGACATGGTCAGCACAAGGAGGCACTGAATCTCTTTCTTTATTTTCTCAAATTCTAAAAAAAAAATTATTTGAACGATTTGACATTTCCAAGTGGCTTTGTGTTAGTGCAAAATGTAGATAATTTACTAATAGCATCTGAGTCTTTTCAGCAGTGTTACATGATATCCTACATCTTTTAACTATCCTTGCAGAAAAAGGACACAAAGTGACAACAGAAAAATTACAGCTATTGTTACCTCAGGTATATTATCTTGGTCATTTAATGCCTCAGGTTAGGATGTTACAGTAGCTGTTCCTCATTCTGTATCATCTTTCTTAAAATAAAACTCATCCCATCTTGACTACTTGTCTAACTAAATATGAATGGGCACTTCTTTCTGATCCATCTGTTTCTCTAATATGTTGCTCTGTTTTAAATCCTGCATCTTTGTTATCTATTGCTGAGGATGGCAAAGAACATGATTGTGTGTGTGACTAATTATCTGCTTTCTCCTAGGAAGGGCTTAAAGAATACTTCTATACACAAATTCATATTAAAACTTTTTGTGGATGGCGCCTGTGAAAGAGAGCAAAATAAAGATTAGGTCAAAGAATAATATTTTTCTTTAACAAAAAGATAAGAGTCTCTTTTGTTGTTAAAACAAAAAAGTTAAGAGGAAGGCCCATCAAAAGGGCATATATACTATGTCAAAAGAAAGTAATTTGGCAGATCAAGCTGCTAAAGGACTTTGTGTAAAAATTACAATTGATTTTATTGCAAGAATCTAACAGTAGTGATATGTTAATTTTAAAAAGGTGTCAGTTTTCCAAGCTGAAGCATCACAGAGAGAAGTTCATAGGTGGCTCAAGGATGGATGCAGCAAATCTGCCAATGGCTTATGGCGACATCCGGATGGCTGACTGGTGGTACCTGCCTCCTTGCTACCTTACCTGGTAAGGCATATTGTTTACTAGCCCATGCAGGTAAAACAGCTTTATTTAATCAAATTACCCAAAGTTGGTATGCCACCTATGTCTCCTCATTGATACTTCAGTATGCTAATAACTGAACAATATGCTTAGAGCATAATATTAGAAAAAAATGCAAACATTAAGGCTGCATGCTTACCACCACCTTGGGGACCTTTTGTTAATGTACAGCTGGACTTTGTCCAGATGACTAATGTACATCATTTATAATATGCAAATGTGTATGTGGTTGATATATAATAATTATTATTTATATTTATTATTATATATATAATATTATATATTATATAATTATGTATGTCATCAATTAAAAACTCATTTCTCTATATAATCATATATTGAATTATTAATACAATATAAGTACAAAATAATATATAATAATATGTAAATAAAAAAAATGCATAAAAAAAAAATAAATAAAAATAAATAAAATAAAATAAAAAAATAAAAAAAATCAAAAAATCAATTATATATATATATAATATATACACATATAACATAACATGTATAACATAGATGTATATGTATGCAGAAGAAGCCAGAAACAGAAACAAAATGGAATTAAACATTATTTTTATTTTTATGTTTCAATCGCCTACTACTAAAAATTCTTCTTGCATTGTCTGTCCGTGATGTGCTATACAGTTTTGATCATTTATAATATGTTTAGTAGTGATTTGTTTTCTGCATGGGAAAAAGCTTACCTATGTCACAAAGCAGATTCTGTAAATTTGGTAGTGACAAGGAAACTCATTTTAATTCCCTGACCAGAGAGCTATGCAGATTTTTTTTTTCCTTTAAGTTGAGTCTTCACTGTCTCAACCATCCACAATCATCTGGACTGGTGGAAAAGGTTAATAGGACCTTTAAAGATAAGATTTCAAAAATGTGTGCTGAAACAAACCTTAAGTGGCCCAAGGCACTTCTCTTAGCTCTGATGAGCATGAGAAGCACTTCAAATTCTGCAAGGAAATTGAGTCCCTATGAGATATTAATGGGGAGGCCCATGGCCCTTCCAGCTGCTACCCCTGTTTCCTTTTATAACCTGGTTAGGAGGAAATAGTTTCCTCTTGGTTCTTCGACAATGTGCTGTGGACTTAAATGTGACAAACTCTTGGGTGTGTTCATGTATACCTCATCATTCCAGAGCAGGGATTCCCATGATTCCAATTCCTGTATCACAGGTAACTTTTGAAAACGATCTTAGTGACACTAATCCAACCTGGCATAATGTGACTAATTTTTTTAAAAGTTGTGTCTCTTTAGCTTGCTACCACAAATCATGGAGACACATGTTACACCAGAAATGGAACTGCGCCAGTGGGGTTCAGTAAATGCAATGATGCTAGACATGAAAGTGTGTTGAACTCTTTACAGTTAAAATACTATTACTTGGGTCATGGTATGGGCATGATGGAGAATCATTACTACATTTGTGGTGATCATGCCTATTCCCGCCTACATCTGGTTACCCACAAACTGTTCAGGGTGTTGCTTTGTGGGCTATAATACTCCTGCTGTTCAGCATTTTGAAACCCCTCCAGCAGGCAGACTGAGAAATAAGTTGGCAATCCATTGGGCAGAGCAAGCATTTTCAATTTTTATTCCTGGGTATGGCATGCAAAATACAATACTTGAAATCACATTGCTTGCTCATATTCTTCAGGAAGTAGCTAACCATACTTCATATCACATTGGGATGGTAAATCAAGAAATGACTGAAATGTGAACTATGGTGTTACAGAATCAATTGGCACTCAATATAATGCTTGCTGCAAAAGGGGGGGGGGGTCATGTGCCCTTATAGGAAGTCATTGTTCTTATATTAGTGACTATCATGATGAACAAGGAAAGTTGGCCAATTTCATGGGGCACAGGGCTAAAGATTTGAACAGCACTTCTAAGCAATGGACACTTTTTGGATGGTTGGGTAGTGTATTTGGTAACCTGGAAACTAGTATAATTCAAGGTATCATTACAGTAATTGGTATTATTCTTTTAGTTGTTTTAATATTTTAATGTTTTAAAGGCTGTAATCACAAAATTATTAATATTACCTGTATGTGAAATGCCATTTACACCTGGTAATGAACTTAAAGTGAATGAAAATTCAATCACTGCCAATGATGAATATTATGATGCTGAAGCATATTTATCAAGTTAAGAATTGTATGACACTGATAGTGTCAAAGGGGGGATTTGTTAGAGAAAAAAATGTATTTCTTATGATTATTTATTTATTTTATTTTATTTATTTTACATTTGTTTACTGAGAAAGTTCAACTGGACACATGTCCATTTTCAACAGAGGCCCGGGGAGAAAAGCTCCAGATAAAATACATAAATCAAACAAGAAGAAATCAACAAACAGACTATGGATATCAGGTTATAACATAGTAAATGTCCCAAGATAATACATAAAGATGAGAAACTTTAGAACACAATTTCATATAGTACATAGTAAAAAACAGTATACATTCCTTGCAATAATGTTGATGATACTAATATAAAAATCACACTTGGAAGAGTCATCCCTCATCACAGTATTATAAATGGGATACATAACATGCTGCACTCATTCTGGTGGTGTGGGATGCTGAAGTTAGTCAGAAAACGTTAGTAAGTAAATGGGGTAAGACAGTGTAACAGCTGAGATGTTGTGACTAACTTAGTTGTTACTAAGTAGTATGGGTGTAGCAGCATAACTGAGTACTGAGCACTATGAGATGGAAAAGTAAAACAGAATTGATTAGTGAATATAATATTTAGAGGGGCAAAATAAAATCAAGATTTCTGGATCAATACAAGGGCAAATAAAGTCAAGATTTGTGGATCAAACAAGAATACAGATGGGTTAATTTTCACAAAATGCATATTAACTTACAGTTTCTTAAATGAATTTAACAAAATGCTTAATAATTGTTTATGTTAAAAATAATATGATGTGTAGATGCATAGTTATGGAAACTGCAGATTTATTTATTTATTTAACATTTGTTTACTGGGAAAGTCCAACTTGGGACAAAGCCAATTTTCATTGGAGGCCTGGGGAGAAATACTCCAGAGGGATGTCTTTGTAATGTGGGAGGAAACTGGAACACACCCACATGAATGCAGGGAGGACATGCAGACTCCACACAGAAGGCACCCCAGCCAAGAATCAAACCAGGGAACCTCTTGCTGTGAGGTGACAATGCAACCACTGCACCATCCAAATACTTATTGTAGTTTTTAGTTATTTCACAACTGCATTCTAATATCAAGTTATAAGTGTATTAACAGATGACTGAAGGTAAAGAAAGTGCCAAAGAGGTTAAGAGATGTTACTATGATCAACAAATTCTGGTTCCTGAAGAAAGGAAAGAACACAATGTGAAAGAGATTTTCTTTTATGTGAGCTCTGACCTTCCAGGATGGGATGGGTAGTTACAAGGAATGTTGGGGAGATGGCATGTACTGGTACTGAAAGATAGGTCGAAAAACAAAACAGGTTGCCAGGCCAGGTGGCTTGTGTTTTTAAAACATTAATGTTATTAAAACATGGTTGCTAAGTGTTCACGTGCAGCACTAAGCGAGAAGCATGAGGGTCTCTGCAGAGACCCCATTTGTTAACTAATATGAAATGTCAGAACTGCGCATGCATGTTACTGATAAAAAAGGTATAAAAATGGGTCTATATCAGCATTTCGAAAGACGAAAATGCCGAATACCAGTTGGCTGACACGTAAATATCGAACTAGGACATTGCCGAACTGCCAAATCACCAATTTCTTTCCAATAAATTGGTTAGCCAAACACCAACACCAAACACAAGCATTCTTAAGTGGGGGGGCTTCACCCCCCACACCCCCCAAACATGGGGTGCTGTGCCCCTCACACCCCCCCCCCCCTAACAAATTATTCTAACTCTAAGACCTAACTAAAGTCAGGGGAAAGGGCAGGTGTAAGGAAATGGCCAACTGCTTTCTTTCCATTAGGAAGAAATCAGTGATTTGGCTGTTCGTCAATGTCGTAGTTCAACATTTATGTGTCGGACAACTGGTATTTGGCATTTTCGTCTTTCGAAATGCTGATATAGACCCATAAAAACTATATGTTTTTGCTGCTTGGGGAGACTGATTTGAAACTTTGTGAAGGCAGTCTCCCAGTGTTGTGATTTATTTGACTGTAATAAAAGAGAAAAATGGTTTGCACATCCTGAAGACTTATTCTTGATTCAAGACTAACAGGTAAAGCTTTATTATTTATATATATATATATATATATTAATTATTGCACCATAACACAATCATTTGCAAATTTAGTTGGCCAGAGGCTACTGACATTAGCCCTGACTTCAGAGAAGTAATTGCCAAAAAGGAAGAGTCCCAGGACTGATCCCTGAGGGACTCTGCTTGTGACTAGCCTCTTTGTAGAGGTGGAGTCCCCAATTCTAACTTCCTCAGTCCTGTCTGTAAGCCAGCTGGTTATCCACTGGGTGACATAAGGGATTGCACCTAACTTCTTAAGTTTGTCAACAATGCCTGAGTGGGGGATTGTGTCAAATGCCTTGGCCAGTTCAAGGTAGGCAGTGTAAACCATTTTGCCCTCATCCATTGCTTTGGTGACCCTCTCAAAGAAGTCTACTAGATTGAGTAGGCACAGCCTATCCTTGATCAAACCAAATTTGGCTGAGTCTAGTGTCTGGAGGTTTCCTATGTCATTATTAATCTTTTCCATGATAATACAGTCCATGGCTTTGCATATGAGACTAGTGAGACTTATGGGTCTGTAGTTTCCAGGGTCTGTAAGTGGCCCACCTTTGGGCAGAGGGATAATTGTTGTTGTTCTCCATTCATGAGGCGTGGAGCCTGTTTGGAGGATACAGTTAAATATAAATTCCAGATGGCCTGATAGATCACGTTTCATGTTATTTAGAAGGCATCCTGGAATATTGCCTGGACCCATTGATGGAGTTGCTCTTTGCCGTAGGTTGCGGACATAACTAAAGACTGCCTTGTGATTGTCCTTGGCCTGGGAGGTCAAATTTACCTCAAATTTGGTTTTGGTAGACTTTATTTGTCTTCCAAGTTGTTTGTTTAGTTTGATGAGAGTGCTTTTATCCTGCTGGGTGCTGTAACTCCTAATTTTTGCCATGATTGTCATCCCTCTATTATACAGCCTATTGATGTTGTGATTCCACCAGGGTGGCCTGTTTTGTGAGTTAGTTCTGTACTTCTTTATGGAGGAAACAGCTGCCTCTATGCAGATATTAACATGTTTGTACAGGGTTTCTGTGAACAGTTTTGCAGAGGCAGCAGTGTTCTCAAAGTTTATAGGAGCTTGAAATTTTGCCAGGTTATCACTTAATATTAGTAAGTTAGCCACAGAATAGATTGTGAATATTACAAGGTTAGCTAGGATTCCAGGTTTTATTTTTACTTCAGAGGAGACCATTTTGTGGTCTGACCTTACCAGAGAAGGCATTACACTGGAGGTGTTTAGCACTCTCCCATATTAGTGAGGATCAGATCCAGTATGGTTGCACCCCTTGTTAGTGTATTGACAATCTGGTCCAATGAATTTGTGTTTACAAAATCCTGGAATCTGTGTGCCTGCATGTTTGGTGCCATATATGATTCCCAGTTAATAGTGGGGTAATTAAAGCCACTCATGAAAATGGTATTGAGTTGGATGCTGAGTGTTTTCAATAAGTTTAAATACAAGGTATGGGTTTCCTGGGTCATAGAAGGGGATCTATAGCTTGCAAGGAAGTGGTATTGGATTTTGCCTATGGTGATTTGAACATTGAGAAGCTCAAGTGCATTATACTGTTTGACCAGCTTTGAGGTATATTTATTTTTGATGTAAATTGAGACACCTCCACCTTTAGTCCCGGTCTGTGTAGTAGCTGGTCTAAATGTGTGGAAGGCATTATAACCTTGCACTGTTAGTTTGCTCTCTGCAGCTTACAGCATATCTCAGTGACTGGACAGATGTCAGCATTCTCTAGGGTGAAGAGAACGTCTAGGGAGTGGAGTGTTTTGTTTAGACTCCTAGCATTCAGCAGTAACATCTTTAGATTTTCTATGTTTTGATTTATGTCATAAGTACTTTCAGTTTGGCATTGCCTAAAAAAAGGCACCATGGGGGAGGACAATGTTTTAACGAATATTCGAAATCCTAGAGGGAGGAGGTGCAGACCATCCCTGGCAGAGCAGCATGGTCTGTTAACCATCTCCTTCCATGCTAGAAATTATTGTACCCCCTTAGAATGACACCAGGAACTATGCCAATTATTAAAGTCAATCAACTTTTGTTCATATTGTGGCATCATCCTTGGAGGAGGTAAAATGTTGTTCAGTGCTAGGGTCATAACAGCCTAGACACATATTCCAAGAGCTCCATGATGTCTCTCTTCAATTAATTTAGGGAGGTACATCTCAGGTCATTTACACCAACATGGACTATGACTGAGTCATACTGGTACTTGTGATCCAGTGACATCAGTGAATGCGTAATGTGGTGAATCCTGGCCTCTAATCAGCAAGTAACCGTAACTTTCCCCTTACTCAGTCTGGTGGGAGGGACATCAGTGTGTCTCACAATTGAGTCTCCAGTGATTAGAATGTTGGATTCTATGGTGGCTTGTCTTATGGGCTTAGAAATAGAAGTTCCTTGAGATGTGGCTGTATGTGTTGATGTGGGTGTTGTTTTGAAAGAGTGCGTTTGTTATATGCACTTCATTTAGGAGGTCTTTGGGGTTTAGGAAGGTTACATTTAAGTGCCTCACCATATGTGGGTCTATGTGTCTGCTTTGAATTGTGTGTGATGGGAGTAGAGTGTGTACTACTGACAAACTTATTGACATTTGGAGTGCTTTATTGTGAGAGATTTGCCTCCAGTGACATTGTGTAAATGCATCTCATAGATACAATATCAGTTTGTTTGAGAATTGTTGCCAGGAAACGTGGCAATTTCTACATTGCCTCAGGATGTCCATATCCACCAAGTTGGTAATGGAGATAGTGGGAAATTTCATATCCATAGCAACAGACCCTTTTTCATTGATTAGGCAGTTGGAGTGAGAATAAAAAGTAATGTCAGGAGTATCCAATTTGCAACTCTGTGGGTAGTGCTTGTCACTGCAAACTAGTTGTCCTGTGTGCAGCTAGGTACTGGTGACATTTGAATGGTTCTTTTAAAAGTAAAATATCAGCTCAAGATGTCTATGGCTATACAGGGCACTGTCAAACACTTGAGGAAAAATTAATAAGTAGACCCTAATGATTTATGAATAAAGCATTTAAGCAGACATTCTGAAGTTAAACGCAAATTAAGCAGTACTTGCTGAAAAGAAAACAAATAGCTTGTCAAGAATGATGAAAAGAGGGGAAGTCACTTGAATGACTAATTCCTGACAACTACTATTATTAGTATCACCAGAGCTTCACAGAGCTGAGATACAATGCTCCTTGCTTCTTCTCTCATCACAAACAAAACTGCACCACTAGTCCCAAGATGATAAGCAGGCCACAGCCTTTTTGGTAATCTATGGTCTTGTCCAAGATGATGTAAGGGTCTGCAGTAGGCTTGTTGTAGCCTTTCCCCAGTAGATGCCTTGAATAGCAACCAGACCAGGTGAGGCACAGACACTTCCCAACCAGAAACAGTCAGGAATCTATGCACTGTGCTCCTTCTCTCACCAGGAGCAAAATATAAGCACAAATTCCAAAGTTGCACCTATGAAGCAGTTATTAGGCTTTCCAGTGATCAGCAATCCTCAGGAAATAATGTTCCTATGCTCCTTCTCTTACCGGGAGCAAAACAGAATCCCAAGATGGCTACTGAGAGGCAGAATGTGGACGATCCAGTAGTTGGTGGTCATGGAGTAGATGTTGCAGATTTTAAAGGTAAGATAGAAAATGGGTTAATATTTTAAGAGCAGCAGTGTGCACTAAGCAGTTAGATATGAAAGGGGGGGTAACTTGAGCTTTAGCTGTGTATGTGGAAAGCCACTAATTTTAAAAGAGCAAGATAGATTGGAAGGAGTGGGCACTTTGTATTCTGGTTTTATGGAATACAGTGGCCTGGCCAATATATTTAAATAGTTGAAGGGGAGTGATTTTACAAGATATAATTTTGTGCTTACTCACAATAGCCAATGAAAGAGGTAAGAGAAGGGGATATGTGGTCAAATGAACATATGGGGACAGGCAACTAGAATGACAGTTAAGTTTAAAAACACAACAATGCCAGAGTGGGGAAAAACTCAATTTCTGTGTAACTCACAAGAGACATAGATGTGGTCTCTATCCTAGTTAAATATGTAGTTAAAAGCAGAATCCAAGTAAAACATAGTATAAAAAATGAATCACAATATACAGTACAGAAGAAGGTAACAAAGCAACAGAAAGCAAAAACAAACTAAGCTTTGTCTCACAATAAGTTTTGGCAGAATCTGGGTAAGCTTTTCTAGTAAAGCTCAACCTGTTATCAAACCTACCTCTGTACTTAAGTAATGCTATAGAAATGGCAAAACAACACAGCAGGTTCGACTGAGATTTGAACTCACATCACTAGATTCAGAGTCCATAGTGCTAACCATTATACAATGGAACCATATGGTTTTAAAGTAATTACTAGGTTAGCTGCCCTTGTGAACCATTTCAGCCAAGCCAATTTCCCTCACAGGTGAGAATTAAACCCTGTACCTCGTGTCTGTGAACTAAAGACCTTAACCAGTCTACCAACCTCCAGTCCTTTCCCTTCATCTTCTATTTATCTACTTGTGCTAAGGCCATTTTTAGAAGAGTTCACCGACTTTTTATTAAAAAAAAAAAGTCTTCTGTGTGTAATCTGGACATTCTCAGATATTGATAAAACAATGTCATTAGCCTGTGCTGGGTGGGAGGGTACACAGTTCAAACCCTTATTAAGCAAACTTACTTGTACTATAGTCAAGTTGACAGAGGATAAATTAAATACTAATGTAGATTCTTCTTGGGATTCAGAAAATGCTCTTCTTCATCGCACCAGCATGCACACTAAGCATGTTTTTAATAACATTGCTAAGGGCCAATATTCGAGAATGTCCAGATTACACACAGAAGACATTGAATATAGGGAAGCTGTGTACAGATTAGGGGAAGATTTTGTTAAGAGGGGCTATGGGCAGGATATATTTTATTATGGCATGTTCCTTGGTAAGTTTTCTGAGATGTTTAAACTTTTGAAAGGTATGTTCAGTGTTATTTTTGTTTCATTCCTTCTGGGATTTGCCTCTTTATAGCATGATCTGTTTGGTCTCCTTTGATAGGCATGGAGTTGTGTTAGATTTTACCCTTTTTGTTCTTAAAGAGGCTAAATTATTTAGAATTTTCAGGGAAATGTCATAGAAATTAGACACCACTTTGTTCAGTGGCATAGTTCTTAATACATTCCAGTTTGCTGGGACAAAGCTGAGATTAATAGGTCTTTGCAAAGTTTGGTTAGGGTGTGTAATTATAGACTACTTGTTTAGGTGGGCTATATTACCTCCCTATGGTTTAAGTTGGGATGTAGTCACTAATAATATCTGGCAAACAAATGTGAGATTTTTCTTTGTTAAGATAATTAGTTAGACTCCATTGAACAAGACTATGTCAGAGGTTGATGCGTTGTGTGACACCAAAGGTAAACCTTATTTTAACAGGATAGACAGAACTCATGGTCATACTAGCATAGATGACTCTAAGCATAATAATGTTCTTAGACTCCCTTTGATGTATGGTAATAACATTCATCGTATTTGTGACACTGTGAATAAATACTGGTCGATTTTATCGTCTGATGTGCAGATCAGAAGTATTGTAGGGGTTAGTTACACTTTTAAGAATAATTTGTCCTTCAGGAGGCAGCTTTGCTGCATGACTGCAAATACACCCTCTATAGTTTCTGATAGGCTAGGTACTTTTGCCTGTAGGGGTTGTAAGGCCTGTAGTTCTATTTCTAGAGATAATGGTTATCAACATCCTAGGCTTGATTTTACTTTTACACCAAGGTTCTATTCTGATTGTAAGTCGAAGGGCTTGGTTTATTTGGCTAAGTGCAGATCATGTACTTCTTTTTATGTAGCAAAAATCTCTAGGATGCTTAAGGAGTGCATCCTACAACATAAAGGGGATATTAGACATAGCAATTTTCTTAATGCACTAGCCAAGCATGTATTTTTATGTTTGGGTCATGACTTTCAATTCATGGTCTTACAACTGGTTCCCGTAGATAAGAGGGGGGAGACCTTAATAACAGAATAGAACTTGCAGAAAATTAAATGGATAATTATGTTGCAGGCTGATAAACCTCCAGGGATTAATGGTTCTGTAACCTTAAAACCAGTATTAAAGAAACATAGGTCACATCAATAATTAAAGGAAGGATTTTTATTGGTTGTTCTTAATTGATTTTATTATTTAAATTGTTTTGCTTTGTAATGATGGATCTGATGAAGCACACAGCATGTGAAAGTGCTTATCGTGTTTTTTATACACAATAAATTTTGTAGGCTGTTAGCAGCGGTGGTCGTTTGTGTAATTTTTTCTTCATTGTAAATCATGTACAACAAAAATAACCACTAAAGCAAACATATAAGACTACTGCACAAAACTCAGCATTTGGATATATCAGAATCTTCTCCCATTAATTTAAAGCTAGATTTGTGAAAGTGGGGTGACCATAGCACCCATTTCCACCTATTAACCTATAAAAGAAATTCATCTTTAAAAATAAAAAGTTGTAAGAGCGAACTAACTTCATTATGCTACATAAAGCTTTGATTTCATTGTTTTTTTAAATCACAGCACTTAAGACATAGACAATCATACATTGACAGAAAAGAAAACAAATTATATTAACATGTTTTCCTTTTGCATACATTATACATAACACATCTTTTATTTTTAATTTTCATCAGTCCAACATTACAGAAATTGCCAAATTCCTGTCTTCCCTTAAACCTCACTTTTCGTCCTCTTGAACATTACTCTCTCTCTATATGTGTGTGTGCGTGTGTGTGTATGTGTGTGTATATATATATATATATATATATATATATATATATATATATATATAGGTATACAATCACATAGTCGATTGCACTGTGTGTGATTAACGTATGTGCGGAAATCAGGTTGTAGAACCATTAGTGTGAGTACTATATTGTTGAACCTTACAATAGCGAACAGCTGCTATAGCAAGGTTTGACAGTGTAGTGCAGATCGCACTATAGTGGGGATTGGGAAATGTACCCTTTCCTCAGTGTAGCGCGATCTCAGAGTTTGTATATATAAGTAGGGGGATGTGGGGCATGCAAAACATGTTAAAATATGTTTAGCAGCTATGAGCATTTCAGTGAAATTGAAATGTTCAACATTCGACTTCACTGAAATGCTCAGTTCGGCATTTACTCTGGTTGGTGTTGTGATTTCCGAATATTTTCTTCGGATATCTGCAATTTCGGCCACAGTTGTGTCGAACATGTGATGGTAAACCATATATATATATATATATATATATATATATATATATATATATATATATATATATATATATGTATATATATATATATATATATTATTCCCACAATTTCCATTTATTTCTCTATATATATATTATTCCCACAATTTCCATTTATTTCACTGTAATTTACTCCTTCCATTTATTAAAGCTCACTGCTACAGTTCTTTTATTTCTTTTATAATATTCAATAATTTAAATACAGTTAGTAATTGTGTTTTTTGGTAGCCAACATAATCAAACTTAATAGGGCCTTACTATATCTAGGCAATTAAAATCCTACGTACCAGGTAGAAAAAAAAAATCATATCCTTAGTTACAGCCATTTGCTCACCCAATATGTCTAACAGATGCTCTGTAGGGAACTTTTAAATCTGCCAACAAATTACATTCCCAAAACACATGTTTCCAGTTCCATCTTACTTCCCCATCATGCCTCCAACATTTGCTATCTATCAGGGGAAAAATTCCTTGAAGTCTGCTAGGGGTATAAAATATCTATGCAAACACTTCCAAGCAAAGATCCTAAACCTCCTGGACTTTGCTGCATGCTTTGGAGCCATACATATGTCTTCCCATTGTTCCCTTGTAAATTGATTTTCCAGTATCTCTTTCAATATTTTCTATGCTCCACTGATTGATTCTTATAGTTATGCAATATTTTATATGCCCTGCTAATTATCCCTTTTTAACAGTAGCTTATGTCCTATATTTAACTAAAACCTCAACCAGAGCAGGTTTTTCACTTACGATTCCCATATCCTGTTTTCTTTGCCTATACTCTGATACAAGTCCTTGTTGGGAAAGCTGTCTGTAACCTGCAGTCAAAACATCTTCTTGGCTTCATTCCACTCTATCATCTCTCCCTCTCTAATTATTTGCTCCCAACATGCCTATTTTCTGAACCCCTACTTGAAGTTATCCCTATTGGCAAAATTTCCTTTCTCCATTCTTGTGTTGGCTTAGTTCTTAGAATGCTTTCTGCTACTTTATGAATATAATATTACATATGGTTATTATTCTCCTTAAAGATCTGTGTTCAAAATTCCACTCTCTCTTTATTTCTTGAACTTTTCCCTGCTTAATCATCAACCCCTTGCATTTTGAATTATAACCTTCTGCTTGTGTTAGGTATATGGGCCTTAACTGTGTAGCTCTAAAATATCCCTTCAAATCAGGTAATCCAAAATAACATTGTCTTATTGGAAGGATCAACTTATTCCACTTAACTCTTGCCTTCTTCCCCTCTCAGATAAATTCTTTCAACTCTTTATTAATTATTCTCCAAAACTTCTCCTCTGGTTTATAAAAACATGCCTGACCTGTATGTAAAATTAAAGGGACTAACAACATTTTCACTGCTTGCAACTTACAATCCATATCCATAAAGAAGAGATTCCATTTTTTATATTATCTGTTGTTTAGTCTCTTCCCACACATCCTTAGCTGCCACAACAGAAGCTTTTTTAATCCATATTCCTAAATACTCCATCTCATTGTGCTCCTATAAATATGGGTATTGCTGAACCAGTTATTGTGTGGGTACGCAATTTATGATAGACTTGAAAGTGTCTCAGAATATTTCAGAACACTGAGATGTCCTTCTCTGGATTTATCAGGTACAAAATAATATCATTTGCAAATGAAGACAACCTTTTTTGATTATCATACCAATTATATCCTTGCTTTTCTGTGTCCCTTATTTTCTATGCCAACAATAAAAGGAAAAAAGTACCTTGCCTGGTTTCTCTGTTCAGATGCTACTTAACAGAGAGGAACCCTTTCACTTTAATTCTTATCTCTGACCTTTCATATAACCTCCTAATTAAGCTTATTAGTATATCAGGGAATGAAATTGCTTCCATTGCCCTACTCATAAAATTTCGGCTTACTCTATTGAATGCTTTCTCTGCATCAAGACCGACCACCACCAACAGCATCATCTTGTATTCTACTTCCCTCTGGATCATCATTGTTCTATTAATGTTATAAATGGTTGCTTCCACTCCACAAAACCACATTGATCCATATCTATCAATTTTGGCAACACCTTTGCCATTCGTTTAGCTAGTATAGAAACACTTTATAATCATGGTTTAAAATTGAAATGGGTCTGTATGAAGCTGGATCTACTATCCTTAGGTAATACAGCCACCATAGCTTTCTTCTAAGATGTTGCTTTGTCTTCATTTAAAATACAGTTAAACAAAATCTTCTAGATCTTTATCGCTTTCTTCCCTCCTAACTTCCAAACTTCCACAGGAATACCATTTGATCCTGGAGATTTTCCTGAAGATTGATCATACATCACCATTTTTATCTCATCCTCTTATATCTTAACTATAAGTTGTTGACCTTCATGTACCTTTAACCTTGACATAATTAAGTCTTCCATAAGTATTTACATTTGTGCTCTTTCTTGATTTCTAAAGTCTCCACTTTATATAAATTTTTATAAAATTTCTGAAATATCTTTAAACCCTCTTTTGGATTTCTGGTTATTTTTCTGGTTATAGGATCCCTAAATTTGGCTGATTTTGCTGCCTAATTCATTCTGCTAAATGTTTTTGTGCTCTGGAGTTATTATCATCAAAATAGTTCTTTAATAACAATCTTTCTAAATTCATGCATATTTTCCCCAAATACGCCATTATTTTATGTTTAGCACTGCGAATTCATTCATTTTTTTATTCTGTAAGATTTACATTTTTCTGTATACTTTATCCTTTGTCAGCACCTCTAGGTAACTCTTATCCATTTTTAACCATATCTCTTCCTCCTTTATTTCTACCCTATTTTAAACTCAAGTTTCCTTTTATCGCACTCACTAGCTATAACTTCTGAAGATATATTTATCTTCCCTAATAACTCTTCAATAATGTTCACTACCCATTTGTTAACTTTCTAACTTCTTAACAGGTAGGTGGGAAAGTGCCAGTAGCTAATTTTTACTTCATTACCCTGCATTTTTATCTCAACTTTTATTGGTGCATAATTTGAAATAGTGTGTTGTAGTTTTCAGTTAAATGCAATGTTCCTGTGAAGTATAATTTCTATCGAGTGTAGCTCAGTTGTACCTTGGAGAATAATATGTAAACTCTGTCCAAGTTCTTATTACCAAATTCACATCTTCCATACCAAATATTTTCATAAATTTCTTCAGAAACCTACCCTCTTTTGTTATATTTTCCCTTCTAGATCCCCTGATACAGCCTCACTATTGTAAATCAAGCTCCAGTCCCCACATATAAGTAATATTACTTGCTAAAAGCTGATTATTTTTCCTAAAATTTGTTAAAGTGGAAATAGCAGTGTTTGGTGGAATATAAATACATACCAGCATAACTATCATTCCTTGCCACTAGACCCTTAGTACCCCAATCTACAATTATTGTCTTTTTTCTTCTTCTTCCATCACTGTTGGCACCCTTGTAGTAGTTAGTTTAATTACTCCTATTTTCCTTTGTCTCTGATATTTTGCTTAATATCCATCCTGGAATTCTTTCTTTGTCAAATTTACATGCTCATTTCTTTCCAAATGTGTCTTCTGTGGTATTACTATTTGGTCTGTGCATTTCATAATTCAATACTAAATCCTTTTTGCCTATACCTGGAAGGCTGTTTACATTCCAAGATAACAGGGCTAGTATAGCCATTATGATAGAAAGCTATTGTTCCCACCAATTTTACATACCAGTTTTTTGAATGAGTATTTCCAACATTTGTGTTACATGGACCCGCTAATGTTTAGCATGCTGATATTTTATATACTTTCTTCTTCTTATCTCCATTTGAACCTATGTCATATTTTTCAACAGTTGTTTTAATGAAAACTCTCAAAAAAAAAACAACTAAATATATTTTCAAAGCACCCCATCCCCTATTAACTTAGATTAAACACACAAAAATATGTACATCCTCAAAAAATGGAGTTTAACCCTCCAGATAGGAACAATTGCTCCAGACTTGACCGCTCCACTCATTGGTATTGCCTAACCTAAAATTATAGTTACTCATGCTAAAGTGCATGCTACAGCCTGTGTTCCCATTTATACTGATTATTGTCTGTTCTTAACTCTGTTCCCCTCTCAAATGTGAAAAACAGCCTGCATGCTTTCATAAAACTAACTTTTAGCCCTAAGAAAAAGTGCACTGGATATCTTTAAATAAAGCTATATTGTACAATGTTCTATTAAATGCATCAAAGAGCTGCTATCTTTTGTCCACTTCCCATAATTTCAAATGTTATATTTCAATGAACTGCTTGCCATTGTGTCTTTAAATTATACATTTCCCCAAAGACTATTCAGAACTCTCAAGATTAATTGCTTGCACCTACAGACAGCTTGTCTCTATGAAAAAGTACACAGCAATGAATTTTTGCAAATTTCATTCAGAATAGAATGTACAGCTGTGTTCTGCTGCAGACTTCTTTTTTTGTAATGTTATACATTTTTAAAACACCTTTATTTGAATTATCACTTGTAACATAGGCAAACTTACATTTATTTAAAATAAAACAAACCTATTAACACGTTCAGAGCTACAAACATAATACATCATATATATTCTTCTGTACAATATAATCAATAAAACATTATATAAATTTGTCAATTCCTACCTTCTCTTAAACCTCATTTCTCCTCCATAACATTTTCTGAATGTATTGTTCCCACAATTTCCATTTTTCTACGTAATTTGCTCCTACCCTTTTCTAAAGGTCCTACTTCCATTTCTTCTGTATATGTTACAGTATTCACTACTTTACAATTGGTTTAGACTTTGATTTCATTTTTGTAGTAATTTCTTTTTTTTGGCAGCCACCAGAATTAAACTTAACAAGACCTTACTATGTCTAGACAGTTCAGATCCTGTATTCCAGCTGGAAAACTAATTTCCTTAGTTATAATCATTTGCTCACCCAGTATTTTAGACAGAGTACTCTGTAGGAAAGTTTTGAAGTCTGACAACTCATTACAGTCCAAAAACATGTGTTCCCAGTTACCTCTGTCTTCCCCATCACACCACCAGCATTTTCCATCAATCTGAGGAAAAAAAAATTAGATTCTGCTTGGGATGTAAAAATACCTATGCAAACACTTCCAAGAAAAAGTACTACATCTTTTAGACTTTGTTGCATGCTCAGGTACCATATATATGTATTCCCATTGATTCTTTGTGAATTGCTTATCCAGTATTTCTTCCCAATCTTTTCTAACCTCCTCTGATTGTTTCCTATAGTTATCATGCAATAGTTTATAAGCCCTACTAATTATCCCTTTTTTGTGCTGATTGAATATGCATGAGTTCAAGCCAATGTACACATCAAGTAGCACCTGATTGTGATCAGAACACATGTGTGCAGCCATATTGAGGTGCAGTAAGCATTAAATATGGTTATGCTCAGTAATCCGGTACGCATGAATGGCACAAAAAACAGATGGAGCAACTTGGAATACATAAATAAAAGAAAGGGGGAGCCTAACAAGAAACTTAATCCCCTGTTATCAAAATTAAAGATAACTCCAGAAATAATCATGGGCATTTTATATGACTTTAAAACTGAACTGTTGATTGAATGAGATGAGCATGAATTTAATTTGCATTTTTCTACATTAAAAGAAGGCTATACCGGCAGTTATTGTCATTAACTGCTATTAAATATAATTCAACATCATGTCCCCAAAGTCATCATATTTTACAAAGGATTAAGAGGGGCAGAGCTTCAATGTAACAAAATCAAGGAAGCCCATGAATATTAGGGACAGTTAAGAGGTAAAACAGTTTATAAGGAAAGTTGATAAAATAGGGGAAACTGCATATATTGCAGGTAGTGCACAGTTAGGGAACTCTACTGGCATTGTCATGTATATTGGGAAATTAAGCAAAGGTAGTATGTAGCATAGAAATAAACTGATGTTTGAACAGATGTACAGGTTAAACAATGTTAACCTTTTCATTGCCTTTTATGTATTAAAAACACTGAAGGTGTAATGGGGAATTACCTATATATAAAACAGGGAACTATTGAAAAAATTAATGAACACCTGTGCAGCTCTTCCCATACAAATTGCCATAATGAAAACAATAAGTTGTGATAGCAACATGTATGCTGGGAATGGGAGGATGTGAGACTATTAATACATCCCAAATAGTTATGCAGTGTAATCCACAAGGACCTGCTACAGAAACAGAAGTGTCACTTTGAAAATCATATTAATAGAAGACTATGCTGCATGCATTTTTACAGGTGTCTAACTATAACAGATAAGATGTGTGTACTCAGGAGATGTGGGATATGGTCATGTGACATATGTTAAAATAAATGTTATGCAAGTCAAAAGTCATGTGGAGGCAGTTCATTTGCATCTAGTTTGTGTGTGTATGAATGTTAGTATGCCTATGGACATGAACTAGGTATATGTAAAAGGAAGACTACACATGAATAGTTAGCCCACAGAAGATGTAAGAAAAAAAGTTTTACTGTTGTCAACAATGTATTACAACATCTGTTACACAAACCATTTCACTTTATATTTCAGTATGATCTATTACTCCTAAATATTCATCTCAGAAGTGTGCTCAACAGTACAGGAATTTCATGCCACCCTCTCTCTCTACTCACCTGACATAGCTATACTAACAGAAACCTGGCTGAAAGCAGACATTAATGATAATGAAATTATTCCTCCTGGGTACAACATACATGAGCCAAACAGAAAGAACAAAAGAGGAGGAGAAATAGCCATAGTATATAAAAATTATTTTATACTAGAACCCCTAGACCACAGCACCCTAGATTTTAACAAAGCTGAAGTACTATTTTCCAAGCTGAAAATCAATTCCAAACACTTGCTCATAGCAGAATCTATATTCCACCTGGTAATATTATTACCACAATAGAAAACATACTCCACTGGACAGCTAAAACTCTGCCTCACAAAACAATTATGGGTGACCTTATTATTAATTGGTTCACCTGTAACTCAGAAAATCCTACAAACTATATAAACTTCCACAGCTTTACCCAAATTATTCAAGCCCCAACCAGAGTAGAGAAAATATTAAACAGATACTCTATCCTTGACTGGATTCTAACTAACAAACCCTACCTCTCCCTATATTCTGGCTGTCTTCCTGATAGCCTCAGTGATCACCTGCCATCCTATATATTTAGACAATGTGTTAATCCATTAAAACAAACCATTTATTGTCAAATCCAAAATAAAAAAGTCAAAAAATACAGACTGAAGCAAAAAAACACAAAAGCCATAAGAAGTAGCTGGATTGAACCCACTCCAAATACTGCACAGTTGCAAATCACGACACAGTTGTAGAATGCAAGATCCACTTTATTAACTTCAGACCATAAAAAGCCACATGAAAAATCAGCAAGGATGAGCGCTTTCATCTAGAAAAGTCTAGACTTCATCAGATGGTTTAACATACATGGATACTTCCTTTTTATACAGGTTCAACAGAAAGTGCCACCCAGTGTTAGACAAATTAAGATAATTAAGTAATTAAAAACACAATATTTGCAGTCCTAAATTGAAAAACAGACAAAAATGCAAGCTAAAAATGCTTCATAGAACTCACCACCCTATAAAAACTTGTTCCGAAAGGACAGTATATAATAAATATATATATGTAAAAACAATGTTATATATATTTATGTAAAACAGATATTTGTGCAATTAAATACTAAAAACTAAATGTAATTAAAATGTCAATCACAAATTAACATATTTATACAATAAATATATTAAAAAATACATAAATAATCCAGTTTTAAAATGAATATTTTTAATATGACTATTTATTGCTGATGTATAGATATATTTTTACCTTTCTAATGCCTTTAGTTTCAAAATAGGGCTAATGGAAAGATGTCTATTCAGGCCTGGCCAGTTCCCAGCGTTCAAACGTAATTGCCAGTATAGTTCTCTTTTTTCAAGTAGTAGTGGCCATGCACCACCTCTCATACCAATATTGATGTTGTCTATAACAAAACATTGAAACTTATGGTCAATATTCTCCATTACATGCTTGCTGAGAGCATTAGTCTCTTTTTTATTCTTTATGTCATATAGATGTTCGTATATGCGATTTTTTAACTTTCTATCAGTCTTGCCTATATAACAGCAAGAACAGGTGGTGCACATGGCACAATTGATCACCTTCTCTGAATTACAGTTATATTTCTGACTAATTCTAATTTCTGTAAACAAAAACAGAGCGTAGGAAAGCAGTCGGGAAACGTATTTATTTAAGCGCTTTTCGTCAGCTCAGTAATACTTCATCAGAACTCAATTAATAACTATGTAAACCATATATATATAATAATGAATTCACTCAGTTAACACAGTCAATTAACTCATCACAACCCACTTAAAGCAGCAACCTCTATAAAATAAAACAAAATGACATAAAAAGAATGTCAACTAAATAATGATTATAAAAGTAATATAGTTATTAAACAACTGTATTTTTTAAACAAACCAATAAGTCCTACAAAAGGTTCCCTAAATATAATCCATTGTATAGGGACAATAAGTATATTTTATCATGTGCAAACCAACAGTACACACAGACTAACATAAATATTTAAAAACCATATCAACTCTGTATTTGTATCCTAAAACATGAATAGTCATCTCTTCAAACTGTTAAGTTTCAACACGCTACTAATTGAACAGGTGTCATTTAATCCGGGGTAACTATATGCATTTAACTTCACTTGCCAATTTAGTTCCAGCTCGTCTAGTTTAAGGTCTCTAGGGCCTCCCCTTGGGTCAATTTTGACCTGATCAATAACCATAAATTTGAAACTATGGCCTGAATGGTCCACTATGTGTTTGGCTAACGCATTCTCAAGTTTACCCTTTTAATAGCATATAGATGTTTGTACATCCTGTCACGCAATCTTCTCTCGGTCTTACCAATGTAGAACGCAAGACAGAATGTACATCTAGCTAAATATATAACAAAAGCAGAATTGCAATTAAATTTATTATTAAGTTTATACATTTTTCCATTCACCTGAATTTTATTACTTTCCTCTATGAATTTACAATAATTGCAATTCAAACATTTGTACATGCCGGGGTACCTCACTACAGGAGTAACTTGTCTTTCTAATAGTGTTTTAAGATTCTTCCCTTTCCTCTATGTAACTCTAGGCCCTTCACCAAGTTGTTGATGAATCTCGGGGTACAGTCTAAACAGATCCCAGTTTTTCTTCAATATGGATAGGCAATGAGCACTAAATGTACTAAATGTAGTTATAAAGTTTGCAGCAAAGTTATTATTAGGCTGTCCTATACTGGCTAATAAATTCTTATTAGCCTGAGCACAATTAATCTCTCCTAGTTCGGTTTCAGACCCCGTAGGACATAACTTAAGTTTAACATTCAAAATTGGTGAATAAACTTCATTACGTCTTTTTTCGATTACTTCCTGGATAAGTGGATCCAAAAATGATTCAGGGTATCCTCTGTGGAGGAACATGTTCTTAATAACAGAACATTCTGCAAAAAAATCTTCATCCAAACTGACCATCCTAGAAGCTCTAACCAGCTGTCCCTTAACTACAGACTTCTTCTGATGGAAGGGGTGACAGCTGGTGAAGTGGAGGAACGTATTAGAATATGTGATTTTCCTATGTATGTTAGCAATAAATGCCTGCATAGTGTAGTTTTTACTTAAACAGATATCCAAATAAGCAATAGTGTCACAATTAAAAGAAAAGGTAAAGTGAAGAAACTCAGTAGTGCTATTAAAAATTATAATTCTAATTTCTACTTTATTGATGTTAAAAATATTGCCTTCTTTTATATATCTGCAGTAGTTACATCTGCCACATTTGTTCATAAAACTTAACCTGTGATTAGAATAAGAATTACTGCTCTCAAATATACTTTTCATGTTCTTGCCTTTCCTGTATACCATAATGGGTTGTAACCCTATTAGTGATCTAATGTTCTTGTCATGTCTCAAAATGGACCAATTTTTTGTTAAAATGTTTCTTAGCATATAAGCTGTCTTGGGTAAAAACAGTAATGAAAGAGGTCTTAAAATCCCTACTTCCTTCAACAGTACTAATTTCATGATTGCTAGTAGGTGGAATATTATCAATCATATTGCAAGAAAGTAGAGGTACATAAAAAACATGGTCTCTCTTATTAACATGCTCAGTCATTATGTCACTAACAAACCTACAAAGGTAGCCTCTTTTTTGAAACATATTTTTCAAGTTTTCACATTCATCTAAAAATTCATCAGTACCAGATACCATATGAGCTGCACATACAAACTGTCCTGTAACAATTGCCTTCTTTTGTTTAACTGGATGTGTACTGGAAAAGTGCAGTAGTGAGTTCGAATACATGCTTTTCCTAAAAATTTTTGAAACAAACATCTTTTTTTGATAATCCTTCTCCAATAAGATATCTAAAAAGGAAATCGTATCAAGTTCTCTGGTAGTGGTGAATTTTAAAAAAATCTGTAGTAGTTCCAATATAAGCTATAAAGTCATCCATCACATCTACAAGTCCATCCCAAAAAACAAACATATCGTCAAAAAACCTGGTATAAAACTTGATGTGCCCAAAATAACATGAAAGAAAAAAGAATTTCTTCTCCCATTGCCTAACTACAATATTGGCATATAAACCATCACATGCAGACCCCATAGCCACCCCTTCTTGTTGCAAGTAGATTTTTTTATTAAATAATATAAAATTATCTTTAAGGACAATTTCCATCAATTGTGTAAAGACCAAGACCTGAAAATGTGGGATATCTTTTTCATACAAAAAATCTGTAAACCACTCTAAACCAGTTACATGAGGTATGACTGAATAAAGGTCCTTAATGTCGATAGTAATAAAAACAAAGGTGTCCTTAAAAGGTATCTTATCTATAGCTTCTAAAAAGCTCCATGAATCTTTACAGATGTGTGTCTCACTCAATCTTTAAGAATGCACACACGAAAATTGAACTTGAAAATTCTCTTTAAAAATTCTGCACCTAGTTCTTTTGTTAATCCTTTTGCTATCTTGAGTACATATAATCCCCCACTTCATCCTATTGTCCAACTTTTTGAGAATATATGTGAATTAGATATACGTAATTCCAAGTTTTCTAACAGGAATTTTGACATGAATGAGAAAAAGGTAATGGATGAAATAAACATCTTTTCACAAACCGCTAGAATTATGAAACCTGATAAAGGTGGAGGTGTAATCTTGATGGATTATGAGGATTGCAACAAGAAAAGCTTACATAAATCATCTATTAATGAACTGAATGTTTCTTATCAACACATAAGGAATGAACTCCAGGATCTTTTTATAGAGGGTTCAATATCTATTGATGTAGTTAATTTTTTATCTGCTCCCTAGCCTAAATTATCTGTCATGTTTGGGCTACCAAAATTGCACAAAAACCTGAGCCAACCACCCATGTGACCCATTGTGGACTCTAAGGGGTCCATCACCCACCCCCTTGCAAGATATTTAGACAATAAATTAAAAGAATTTATATTTAATGAGACACACATCTGTAAAGATTCATGGAGCTTTTTAGAAGCTATAGATAAGATACCTTTTAAAGGCACCTTTGTTTTTAATTATTATCGACATTAAGGACCTTTATTCAGTCATACCTTATGCAACTGGTTTAGAGTGGTTTACAGATTTTTTGTATGAAAAAGATATCCCACATTTTCAGGTCTTGGTCTTTACACAATGAATGGAAATTGTCCTTAAAGATAATTTTAGATTGTTTAATAAAGAAATCTACTTGCAACAAGAAGGGGTGCCTATGGGGTCTGCATGTAATGGGAGAAGAAATTCCTTTTTCCTTCATGTTATTTTGGGTACATCAAGTTTTATACCAGGTTTTTGGATGATACGTTTGTTCTTTGGGATGGACCTGTAGATGTGATTGATGACTTTATAGCTTATATTGGAACTACTATAGATTTTTTAAAATTCACCACTACCAGAGACCTTGACAAGATTTCATTTTTAGATATCTTATTATAGAAGGATTATCAAAAAAAGATGTTTGTTTCAAAAATCTTTAGGAAAGGCACGTATTCGAACTTACTACTGCACTTTTCCAGTACACATCCAGTTAAACAAAAAAAAGGCAATTGTTAAGGGACAGTTGGTGCGTGCAGCTCGTATGGTATCTGGTACTGATGAATTTTTAGATGAATGTGACAACTTGAAAAATATGTTTCAAAAAAGAGGCTACCCTTGTCGGTTTGTTAGTGACATAATGATTGAGCTTGTTAATAGAGAGAGCGTGTTTTTTATGTACCTCTACTTTCTTGCAATATGATTGATAATGTTCCACCTACTAGCAATCACAAAATTAGTATTGTTGAAGGAACTAGGGATTTTAAGACCTCTTCATTACTGTATTCACCCAAGACAGTTATATGCTAAGAAACATTTTAACACAAAATTGGTCCATTTTGAGACATGACAAGAACATTAGATCACTAATAGGATTACAACCCATTATGGTATGCAGGAAAGGCAAGAACATGAAAAATATATTTGAGAGGAGTAACTCTTATTCTAATCACAGGTTAGGTTTTATGAACAAATGTGGCAGATGTAACTACTGCAGATATATAAAAGAAAGCAACACTTTTGACATCAATAAAGTAGAAATTAGAATTAGAAATATAACTGAAATTCAGAGAAGGTGATTTATTGTGCCATGTGCGCCACCTGTTCTTGCTATTATATAGGCAAGACTGATAGAAAGTTAAAACATCACAGATATGAACATCTATATGACATAAAGAATAAAAAAGAGACTAATGCTCTCAGCAAGCATGTAATGGAGAATGTTGACCATAAGTTTCAATTTTTTTATTATAGACAACATCAGTATTGGTATGAGAGGTGGTGCATGGTCACTACTACTTGAAAAAAGAGAACTATACTGGCAATTACGTTTGAACGCTGGAACTGGCCAGGCCTGAATGAACGTATTTCCATTAGCCCTATTTTGAAACTAAAGGCATTAGAATGGTAAAAATATATCTCCCCATCAACAATAAATAGTCATATTAAAAATATTCATTTTAAAACTGGATTGTTTATATATATTTTTAATATATTTATTGTATAAAGATTTTAATTTGTGACTGACATTTTAATTACATTTAGTTTTTAGTATTTAATTGCACAAATATCTATTTTACATAAACATATATACATTGTTTATTATATATTGTCCTTTTATAGGGTGGTGTGTTCTATGAAGCATTTTTAGCTTGTATTTTTTTGCCTGTTTTTCAATTTAGGACTGCGAATACTGTGTTTTTAATGACTCAATTATCTTAATTTGTCTAACACTGGGTGGCACTTCCTGTTGAACCTGTATAAAAAGGAAGTATCCATGTATGTTAAACCATCTGATGAAGTCTAGACTTTTCTAGACAAAAGTGCTCATCCTTGGTGATTTTTCATGTGGATTTTTATGGTCTGAAGTTAATAAAGTGGATCTTGCATTCTACAACTGTGTTATGATTTGCAACTGCGCAATACTTAGAGTGGGTTCAATCTAGCTACTTCTTCTGGGTTTTGTGTTTTTTTGTGTTTTTTTGCTTCAAATCCAAAATAAAAGACATTTCAACCCCCAAATCTTCACATCTACCTTCAAACACTGTAACTAGTCTCCCCTAAACGTACTACCCCTAGATGATGCTGTAGCTTATTTTAACTCCACTTTCATCAATATACTCAATAAACTAGTACCCCCTAGAACAATAAGAACTAAGTCAAACTACACTTCATGGCATTCTATGGAAACAAGAACTCTACTTAAACTAAGAGATAAGGCCTGGGATCTCTGACAGTCAAACAAAATTCCAACAAATCACCAAGAATACCTAGAACTTAGAAACAAAGCCAAAAAACATATCAAACAAGACAAAAAACTATTATAGTAACATCCAAATATAACTTAAGAATAATTCTCAAAAATTCTGGTCAGCAATAAAAAAATCCTATATCCTGGACAAACTTCAACTCTAACTCCCTCATCCACAAATACTCAAAGTAGCACCACTTGAATTTAATAAATGCTTTACTGAAACTATACTTTCACATTCAAAAAATAGCAGCTCCCTTCCACCAAGAGTCCCATTAACATTAAATAAGAGTGACAATATCTTCTCCTTTTACCCTGTCCCAACAGACAATATAAAAAATTACTTAAAAAAATTAAGCCAACTAAGAGCTGAAGGATTTTATCTGGGAAGGGAAGACAGCAAGGGTCAAGTGGGATAAGCTGATTCTTCTAATAGAACAAGGCAGACTAGGATTACCCAACTTGAGGGAGTATTTGAGAGAAACACAATTATGGAGCAGGGAGTTTTCTAAGAACTAAACCAGCATGAGAATGAAGAAAAGAGATTCTGCTGATAGAGATGACTGTGGTGAGGGATACAGATAATAAGCAAGAGGGGGCTGGAATTTATTGGAAAAATGGCAAAGGAACCAAGGTATTTGGAGGAATTAACTAGACAGGGGAAGGTAATAGAATGGGAAAAGGCCAAGAATATATTTGGACTGCAGGTTAGAGATTGCCTTCCATATCAAGGACTGATGTCAGAGTATAGGTAAAGAGAAATAAATAGGGGGGTCCTAAATGAAAGACCAGCACTGTTAGAGTTTTAATAGAATCTAGAACAGAAGCTGCCATTAAAAAAGGAATAATTAGTAGAGCATATAGAATACTGCATGATAATTATAAGAATCAATCAGAGGAGCTTAGAAAGGATTGGGAAGAGAGCTTAGATAAGCAATTCACAAAGAGACATTGGGGGATATATGTATATCTCTCAAATATGCAACAAAGTCTGGAAGATTTAGGACCTTTGCCTGGAAGTGTTTACATAGGTATTTTTATACCCCAAGTAGACGCCAAAGAGTTTTTCCTCAGGTGGATAGCAAATGTTGGAGGTCTGATGGACAAGAAAGAGGTGATTGACTGGGAACATATTTTTGGGAGTGTAGTGAGCTGATGAACTTTAGGGATTCCCTGCAGATTGCTCTGTCAGAGATGCTGGGTAAGCAGATTGGATTTACTGGAGAGATGATTTTTTTGAGCTATGATACAGAATCGGAATTGCCTAGACATAGTAAAGCCTTGCTGAGTCTAATTATGGTGGCTGCCAAAAAAGTAATTACTACAAAATGGAAATCAAAGTCTATACCAACTTTACTAGATGTAGTAAATATAGTAACAGAGATAAAACAAGTGGAATTGGGATCTTTAGGAAAAGGGACAGAGTAAACTACATAGGAAAATGAGAATTGTGGGAACAATATATGCATAAAAGGAATAAGGTTTAAGAGGCAGGATTTGAATCAGCCGTATAATGCTTCACTGAAATGACTGTATAGATTATAAGTGATATATAATATTTGCAACTACAGTTGTTTCAATGGTGTTTGTGATGTATAATGTTTGTAACTAAAGTGCTGTCAATATTGTTTGTTTTTCATTTATATAAATGTAAGATTCCCTATGTCATAAGTGATAATTTAAGAAAGATGTTTATTGGAAAAAGAAAACTTAAGCCAAGTACTCTAGCAGCTAATAACTTGCCAGCTGAATATCTAAAACTTTCTGCTGTCATATCCTGTCCTATCTCCGTTCTCATCAACCGCTCCACCTCTGAACATCTTGTTCCATATCTGGAAATCTCACATATAATTCCCCCCTACATAAAAGAAGTAATTCAACCAAACTTTCCAGTTATAGGCCTATTGCTATTCTATCCACACTATCCAAAATACTAGAAAAAAGCATGCACTCACAAATTCTGGACTATCTCTTAACTAACAATCTACTAGCTAAATCACAGCATGGATTTTTATCCAACCATAGTACTGCGACTGCCCTCTTGAACTTTACTAATACCGTTAATCAATATAGGAATGAAGGTAAAATAGTCTTATCTATCTTCCTAGACCTGTCTAAGGTGTTTGACACCATCTCACACTACAAACTGCTATTTGTTCTCTCTAACCTAAGACTTAGACTCTCTGCACTTGCTTGGTTCCAAAATGATCTAGCTGGTCACCAGTAATCTGTAAAATGGCAACAAGACATCTCTCCTCTACTTCCAGTCACTTTGGGTGTTCCACAAGGCTCCATCTTAGGCCTCTCCTCTTTAGTACCCTTACTAACAATCTTCACACTGCCACCCAGCTTGCTTTCTTAGTTCAGTATACAGATGATTCCACTCTTATATGTGCTGCTCATTTCCTCCAACAACTTCCAGACATAACACAACAGTCTTTCTCTGCTGTGGAATCCTGGCTTTCTAACTCACAGCTCATCCTTAACACTAACAAAACCAAATGTATGCTCTTCCAGTGCATAAAGGCCATTGACCCTCCCTCCTGCTTTCTATAGCGTATCTACAGATAACACCATCATCTATTCCGTATCCCAAACAAAATTCCTAGGCAAACTATCAAGAAGGTACATAAAAAACTAGGCACATTATATAGAAACAATTTCTAACTAATGATGCCAAAGCTGCCATTGCAAGAACCCCCGGACTGTCTACTCTCCTCTATGCTTTACCCATACTCACCAACATAAAGAAAATAGATCTAGGAAAACTTGAAGCTTGCTACAATAAAATAGAAAAATTCACCACAAGCTCTATATATCAATCCCTCTTAGCCCCGAAACAACTAGCCTGCTTATAACTTTTCCATCTCTTGTCCTACACCCAGCTTACAATGACTCATACACTACTTTACCAACCAGAAAAAAACTCAGGCCTTCAAAACATATTACAACTTTACTCCAATATTCATGCCTTATGTTCCACTAATAAAACACCATTAAAAATAACCAAAGCCAATAATACTACAGGCAACTCAGTTTACTCATATTATGTGGTAAGAATGTGGAACACACTCCCTCAAACTATCGATATACAACTAACCCTACTCACTTTAAAAAAAATACTCAAAAGTCATCTAATATATAGCTCTGCCCATGCTCCAACCTGATTAAGAATCACTACTTCTTTATATTCGTACTACCTTACTACTCCTTACAATTGCAGTGGCAAGGATTCTCCATCTACAATTCTCCTTTTTGCTATCTTGATATCTCTATAAACTGTGAAAACAACAACCATGTTGTACTCATGACGTATACATCCTCTGTATTGCCTCTGTCAAAATCTCTATATACAAGGAAAACTACAATGTATCCATGCTTTCCTGCTTTGCTAAACTTTGAATCTCCATATACAAGGAAAACTACATTGTATCTTTGTACCACTGCTTTGTTAAACCATGATTAGTTGTTGTTGTTATGTAACTTATGTTTCTTTCTCTGTAGCATATCTATGTAACATTTTGTATTGTAATTGTGGAACATTTCTCCCCAGGCCTCTGATGAAAATGGGTATCTGCCGAGTTGAATTTTCCCGGTAAACAAATGTCAAATAAAACTAAATAAATAAATAAAAGTGGAGTATAAAGCACTTGTGGCAGTATAGCCATCATATTATATGAGTAACTTCCTATTGTTGTTACTGCTTTTGCCACACACTCACATTTAAATGCTGTCTGACAAAGTACATCTCTTAATGCATTATAGCATCTTGTTGTAATTCACGGTTTCATCTGAAATCAGTCTTATGCAGCAGATTTGCAATACCTTTATGACAGCAAACAACCACAACTCACAAACAGGTGCAACATTAACATCAAATAGGAAATGAACTGTTGTAATTGCTACATTTCAAATACAGCAGCTATGCAGTGGCCTGGAACATTGTTGGCATCCTTGCATCAGTCACTGCCTCCATTGCTTGGATGTTGACAGAAACATGCTGCCAGAGACAGATTCTAAGTTTTTGCCAAATAACAAATGACAATAACTATTTCACAATACTGATTCTTAATGTGCTTTGTGCCAAATGCACAAATCAGAATATATAATTATACTGGGCATGTTCATAAAGATGTACAGCAATGAATACAATAACAACCTTGACAACTGCATTTGTGCAATAGAAAAACACAGAAATGGAATGGGGTAATATTTGGGTATGATTTCTTCAATGTACACTTAAGATATGAAACATGGCAGTGAGACTTGGCTATGTGCGCTGCTAAGTGTGTATGTACATATACTTCACAGTGACTTCATCAACTGTTTTTAGTGAAGATATGAAATTATATATTGACACCTCTGAGATGGTGGATGGCAATCAATAGAACCTTGTGACAATCAAATATGACATAATATTTCAATTATGTTGCTGTCATTCAGTGTTGTTATTAGAGAAATTTACTTTAACTAGGATATAATGCCTTGATCGAGGTCTATATTAGAACATCAAAGTGTCAGGTCTTCGAATGTTCTAATATCAACACCTAGTAAACGAAAGCTGAAAATAGCGAAGTTTGAGATAACCGAATTCTTTCCTAGGGAAAGAATTTGGTTGTCCATTCCTGTGGCTTCATTATTTTCAGCTCTGCGGTGGAAAGTTATGGTCGGGTTCAGGTAAGTGTGCGATTGTGTGTACGTGAGGGTTAGGGTGGGATAGGTGAGTTAGGGTTAGGGCGCGGGTGAGGTGTGTGTGCGATAGTGACGGACCTTATGGTTAGGGTTTGGGTTAAGGTAAGTGGGTAGATAGTGGTGTATGTACAGTTTAGTGTAGGTTTAGATGTAAGATTTTAAGTGTATGTGTGTGGATTGCTGTTTGTTTTTGTGTGTTTGTGTTGTATGTATGTGTTTTGGAACAGCAAATTCTTTCCCTAGGAAAAAATTCGATGTTCTAAATTTTCAGTCTACTAGGTGTCGATATTAGAACATTCAAAGACCTGAAACTTTGATATTCTACTATAGACCCCTTGATGGCACATACATTTTACAAACTGTGACCATTAGCACCTGGGAATTGAAACCACGACATAAAAGAAAACTGAACTGCTTTAGTTTATTTATTAACTGTTAATGCCACAGGAAAACTGACTTTCTCGGAGTGTAAGTTGAGGTGTAACAATTTGAACATGCTTGGAGATAGACCAAATTCTGACAAGCTTTTTTGTGTTGCACATTGAGGTGTTCTTATATTGGATTAACATTTTGAGTCAAATATGTATTCTTGTGGGAAAAAAAGAATTTGCATTGATTTTAGTAAAATCTGTAACATATACTGAGGAAGGGGCCATACAGAGTTTACAGAACATACAGCTGTATACGATATACATCAGCACAATATACACTTGGGGTAATGAGAAATCATATTCCAGTGATGCCATGTTCAGGCATGTGTTGAATTGTGTGTTGCTCACCTCTTAATTATTTTCCTAACACCAAATAATACTAATTGTAATGACCCATACTTTAGCCTAAGAACTACTGTCAACATCCTGGCCATAATGTGTGGTTTTACTGTAATAATTACTATGATTAATGAAGGTGACACAGGTCAGAGTTATCTTGGTTTCCAGTGGTATAGGGTCTCCATGATTCCCACACAGCCTCAGGTGAGGATGGCAGATGTTCACTATGTGCACTATGGTATCCCTGTCCACCTTGAAGCACTCTATTACTTCTCTGTGATGAAGTCCATTGTAGATCTAACAGGTCTTAACACCCTACATCTTCTAGACAGAGGTCTGGCAGCAGCAACAGCACCAGCAGCACCTTGTATTAGAGCCTGTTGCACCCATAGATTTATAATGGCTGCAGCAACCTCATCAGCTGGCAAGTTCTGATGGGAATTAGTGATTAAAAGTGGGATATTACATAGATTAGAGATGGGAAGACTGTGAACTATGCTGTTCTTGCAGGCATTCAAGTCCATTTTCACTTTCTGAAATGTTCTGTTTTTAATAGTAAAATCCACTGTACTGGTTGATTGAAAATGTCATACTCAGATTTGAAGGCTGAAAAAGTCTAATCTGCATTTGTCTCTGTTTTAATATCTGTGATGTCTGTTTCTAATATTTTCAATTTTCTCTCATTGTTTCTAATTAAATGTGCCACAACATTGAGACCACTGAAAGATACGGTATATCTCCTTGTATAAGAAGCTCTCAACTTCATTTCCATCAGAGAATATTGAAAATCTCAAACCTTTAGGTTTTTTTTTTCTTAAATACAACATTATAAATATAAATTGTCCCTTATGATTAAGGGATGAAATTGCACATTTTTTCTCAAATGTGTTTTAAGCATCCGGAAGAAATCACAGGCTTGCTCTAGAAGTATCAGTTGTATTTTCTGTTTCAATAAATTGATTATTTAGTTTTACATTAATGCTATGTATGTTTATATCTGTAGAAACACTGATTGTCACTGAGGCCTGTTGTATCCATTTGTGTGCAGCCTGGTGAGAAATTTCTCAAAATAGTCACTAGGTTCCACTAGAATCAGGGTAGCTCCGCACAGCGAGCTTAGTAAGAGTATCATTAGGAGATTCACCATCATCAGTTGTTGTGAATAATATGGGAAAAAAAATCTTTGTCATTAACTCAGTTCTCTCTCTCCAGAACCTTGGTGTTCTTGGTGAATTTAATATCTGGATCAATGATCAGTCAGTTGTTCTTGATAGGAAATTTAGTTGGTTTAGGAAGGGATTTGAGTTTAATAAGTTTATTACCCCTGGTCATACGCTGCACTTGATATTCCTGTTAGATATGGCAACCTTTGACTTGATGTTGAATTCGTCTCGTGGTCCAATCATTTTCATGTCTACTTTGGCCTGAAGCTACTACACTTAAGTTCCCTAGATCCTGAAATGATGTAATGCTGTTCTATAAATCACATTACTTCTGAACTTTTTCTAATCTATACTCCTTTGCTGCCTTCCTTTGGATGGTGCTAACACTCTTGATGCCATGGTACGTGACTATAATAAGTCCTTATTTTACTCTTGCTAGGTTTGCCACAAGTCATGCATGCCCTATCTCATTAAAGGAAAATGAGCCATGGTTCAACCCAGAGTTCTGTTTACTGAGATGAGAAGAGCAGAGGTCAGGGCAGCATTAGAGGTATGCAGGTCTGTAGAATGGCAGATGATCTGGATGAGCACTATCCACTCTACTAGACTGAGATCTGTCAAAATAAGGCACCATACCTGCCCAGGGAGATCTCAGATATAGCTAGCCAGACAGCCATGCTCTTTTGGCTGATGGACAAATTGTATAGCTCAAATTACTTTGTCACTGGATAAGCTTTGTCACCACGCCAGTGTGAGTTGGCAATTTACTATTTTGTTGACAAGATTGCCAATATCAGATCTGCCTTTCCTTGTCCAGACACCACAGGTATTCCTCTAGCCACTGACAGTGTCAGTTCTTTTTCTCAGATGGCGTTTGCTATTTCTTTTTATAATGTGCTTTGAACTGCAATTTCAGACATGTTTTTTTCTAAGTAAAGAAAACATTACGGAAGCTGTACTGCTGCATGCACAGAATACATTGAAAGAGGAAGAAGAACCCACCTTAGAAAAAGTACAAATTGCACTAAGGAACATGGAGTTAGGGAAAGCAGCATGCTCAGACGAAGTAGAGCCATGACTAGGGTGGGGTGGGCTTCCCAAGGCACAAGCTGTCAGGGAGGATCATATGATTACCAGGTGCTGATGGTGTAAGAGTGCAGTACCAGTGTTGCTTTATGAAGCTGTGGCTTCATAAATGAATGATGATGCTGCATTTATGACTTGGCTGAAGTGCTTAGTCAAAGCAGAGTGTTTGCCAATAATAGTTTTAGCAAGCCACTTGCTCCAGTTACTGGAGCAGAGAAGAGCTTTGAGTTGATGGGACATCAATTTGGGGATCTGTACAGGGTGCGTGCCAAATGAGGAATCTTCAGTTCTGAGATGAGGTTACTGCAGATATGGTCAAGAGGTTGGGGAGTTAGGGCAGACATAGATATTGACAGTATTCCTTGTGGTATGAAGGGACGGGCATACCCCAGATGACTGGAGGATAAGCATTTTAGTGCCAGTGTGCAAGAGCCAAAGGGGATAGTCAAAGCTGTGTGCAGTATGGAGGTATCATCTCCTGTTACAATGCATGAAATTGCTGGAGAGGGTGATTGCTCTCTACAATTTCCTTAAATTTTGGCCTTGGTTTTAGACTACAAAATGGATTCACCTTCCTTTATATCTATCAGATAACAAACAAGAGAGAAACCTAACTTAACCCAGCTGGACCAATAGATATGTATGTCTCCTATCCAGAGCTTTCATGAATCCCAGAATATCTTGCTCAACCGGATAACCTGAACATGTGCCAGCTTTTTGAGCTATGTACTCTCAAACCACCTTGCTAAATCTGCTTGGGTTCCCCATCCAAGATGCTGAATTTCTAGTTTCCAATGAAAAGTGTAATACGTGATCCAGTGCAAATTTCATACTGGACTGATTTGTTGATGGCTCTGTATCTGAAATATTGACAACTTATGGACTAAGAGTTAGCATCAGGAAATACCAATCCTCCCTTATTATTGGAGTAAATAACTTCTGTCTACTAATCACTGGAAGTTTGGATGCCCAAATAATATTGAACATTAATGACAGAAATATTTTAACATAACCAATAAATACCATTTGTGGCAAATTTCTTGTCAGGAAGAGATGGTCTAGCAGTTGGCTTAGATGACTAAGGAGCTGTTAATGAGTTGTTTCCTGTGGTCTAGTGGTACAAGGTTTGATTCCCTGAGATTCCATTGCCTGACTGTGTGACTCTGAGCAAGTCTCTTAACCATACACCATTCCCTGACTGAGTCTGAAAAATGTCAATGGAGGCAAGTGTTCTAGCCTGGAAAATAAATACAAACAAATAAATACACATTTGTGGAAAAAAATTGTTTTAATTATTGTTCCTTAGCTAAAAATGAAAACTTCAAAGCCTTCTACTTTCTACTTTTATCATCTAATTCCTGGATAACTGGTTTTGTGCTTTTGTCTAATCCTTCCATTATAGCTAATTAGGTATGCATTCCTAAATACTTATAGTCATTTACTACCTTTACTGGAGGTACCCATAAAGCAAAGATGATATTAGCACAAGTTGCATTTTATGGAAAAAGAACAGTTTTACTCAAATTCGGGAGCAACCCTGTTACCTTGGAGAAGTGTTTTACACTATCTAGAATTTTTTCTGTATAGAGATGGGACCAAGAAACCCATATCACTATACTCTCAGCAAACTATGCAGGGCGAAGGTGGCCTACATATGGCCTCTAAATTACAGATTCTCTTAACCTAATTCTAAGAAAAAATAACCAAGAGTTCCACCATCACTGCAAACATTACTGCACATCCTTATTTTGCTCTTCTTCAGATCTAAATAGGAGATAAGGTCACCGCTTTAGAGAAAATATAAGCTGGTGGTGAACTGTGTAACAATTTGAATTTGTTGATGAAGGCTTGGGGAAGGCCAAAGTCCTTCACTATTGCCTCTAATAGTAGTTTGGTGCTTCAGCTTTTTGTTGATTTTCTTTTGGGGGGACTTATAAATGGAATAATGTTTTGAAGTTTCTGGACAGCAAGATTATGATAAGAACCCAGAATTAATTGTCACTTTTCTGTAGGGCTTGCTCCCTTCATGGAGAAACATGATAAAGGTATGCAGCTTGAGATTTAGCAATCAGTGTTCTTGAGCATAGGTGTCTCTGTGGCATTTGTCTGGAATGAAAGTACAGGCATCAGTTATTTAATTCCTGGTGTATTTTGTGATTTCATATTTCTTATGACAGTAAATATAAGGGTAAAAGAAAAATCAAATATGAGCTCAAGTCACCAAGAAGGTGAGATTCCACAAATAAATATATAGATTCATAGGTTCATAGGTGTGTACTAGGCTAATGGCCCTGAAGCCTTTACAAGCCTAGCTCATAGGATTACCCTGGTATTGTGTCACCCGACCTTAGTTCCCAGTGCCTCTGCCTTTACAAGCCTAGCCCATAGGATTACCCTAGCATTGTGCCACCCGACCTTAGTTCCCTGTGCCTCCTTCGAGTAGAGCCACTGGAGTGATCCCCGGGGCGAATTTTCTATTTCCCATCCACTCATCAAGATTTCTCTTGAAGAGGGCCAGTGAGGTGCTCTGTTTGACATGTATGGGAAGTCTATTCCATAGCATGGGCAGTCTCTTGGTTATGAACCTGTCCCTCCAGCATGTTCTGTTGATTGTGGTAATGAGGGTGAGGTCTCTGGAAAATGTGGTGCAGAGGGATTTGGATTTCTTTAGATATAGGATTTCTAACAGAAAGGGGTCAGACATGGCTTTGTAAGTCAAGCAGAGAGTGCCTCTAAGTAGGCGATATGAGACAGAGAACAGTTGGAGTTTTTTGAGTCTATCCATATTGGACAAGTGTTTAAGGCCTAGGATCCTCTTAGTGAGGTACGTCTGTGGCCTCTCCAGTTGTTGCAGGTGTCTAGTGAGGTACATGCCAAATGGGACATTGTACTAGATGACTAGCCTAATTAGGGAAGAGTAGAGGGAGACAATGAACTCTTTCTTCCTGGATGCAAAACCCTTAGTAATGAGATGTGCCATATAGAAGAACTTTCTGACCACAGTGGCAATGTGATGGTCAAAAGAGAGGTAGCTGTCAACCTGTGTTCCCAGATCACTTATATTGCCTTCTGTGTTCAGCAAACTACCATTGATGTGGTAATTCATGGGAACTGGGTTTTTCCCAAAGGGGGATGAAAACACATTTTTTGACATTGAGCTTAAGGCCATGTTTCTGACACCAGTCATTGGTCTCAGTGAGGCCTTTCTGTAGGATGTCAACATCACTAGGGGAGTTAATAATAGTTCCAATTTGCAATCATCTGTGAACTGTGTCAGCCAGAGTCCCTTCATGTTGGCCTGGACTTCAGAGAAGTAGATACCAAGCAGGAGAGGACCCAGGACCAAACCCTGTGGGACTCCACTTGTGACTGGTCAGTAGTCTGACTTGGAGTCAGCTACTTTCACACTTTGGGTTCTATCTGTGAGCCAGTTTGCAACCCACCTAGTGATATAGGGTTGATGCCCAGCTTAGTGAGTTTTTCTATGATTCCTGAGTGGGGAATGGTATCAAACGCCTTGGCCAGATCAACGTAGGCTGTATGAACCACCTTGCCTTTATCCACAGCTCTGGTGACTGACTCAAAGAAGTCGACCAGATTAAGCAGGCATGATCTACCCTTCACAAAACCAAACTGTGAGTGATCCAGCGTTTGGAGATTCCCTATATCCTTTTTTATTAGGTCCATGATGATGCATTCCATAGATTTGCATATCAGGCTACTCAGGCTAATGGGGAGATAGTTCCCAGGGTCTGTAGTCACTCCTCCTTTGTGGAGAGGGATAACTGTAGCAGTGTGCCATTTGGTAGGGACAAAGCCTGAGGTGAGGCTATGGTTGAACAGGGCGCACAGCTGACTTACCAATTCACTCTATAGTTAATGTAGAACACAGCAAGGGATATTATAAGGTCCCATAGAAGCTGTATTCTTGGGCTTGGACAATGCTGTTTTAATCTGTGCAGCAGTAATACTGGGTGTCTGGCAATCTACAGGTATTGTGATCGGTCCTTTGGTGGAGGAGAGGGGTAAAGTTGGCACTGAATCTGTTGGCCAGTATATTGGCAATATCTGTTGGCTCAGTATAGGAGGTACCATTGTGCAGTAGCTCAGAACAACTCTGGGTATTGCCGTGGAGATTCTTTACATAACTATAGAAGGCCTTGTGGTTGTCTTTACTATCTGCTGCAATTCTATTTTCATAGCTAGCTTTAGAGGATTTGATGAGGGGTCTTAACTTTTTGTTGAGGCTGATAAGGGAGTTTTTCCAGTCTTGGGACTTCACCTTATTCCGCATCAGTTTCCTCCTTCTGTTGGAGAGTTTGTTTATGGCAGGGGACTACCAAATTGACTTCCTTTTTTGGAGGAGAGCATCTTGGTTCTATTGGGTACAGCGAGATCCATGCATTTGTATACATGTTCATACAGCCCATTGGTGTATGATTCGGTGGTTATGCAACTATTCTCCATTTACATGGGTGTCGTAAAGTTAGCTGCCTCTGTTTTTAGGAGCCTAAAGTTAGCTTTGGAGAAATTTTTCATGGTGGTTACCTTTACAGGGGGTAGGGGGTAGGAGGGGTGTTGATTTCCAAGGTAATTAGTTTGTGGTTGGATCTAACGAGGGAGGAATTACTATTGGTGTAGAGCAATGGCCGCCCATGTTAGTAATGACCGGTCAAGGATGTTGCTACCTCTAGTGGGGATAAGAATGAGCTGGTCCAGGCCACTGGAATTAATGAATTCCAGGAACTGTTGGTCAAATGTATTGGTACATGAGCAGTTTTCCCAGTTAATGGAGGGGTAGTTGAAGTCACCCAGTATGAGAGTGTTAGGTTGGACCCTAATATTCTCCAGGGTGCTTAGGAACATAGAATGTGAGTCTTGGGGCATGGTTGGGGACCTGTAGCAGGCTACAACCTGAATCGCTGGATGAATATTGAAGAGAACAAGCTCCAAAGGCTTTCTCAAAAATACTTTATCAGGTTCATAGTATTATGTACGTACAACTCCTTCTTAAGTCAAAGACCCCAGATCACATGATTATAAAATACATTTTCATTAGTCCTAAGGCTTCTAAAGTTGTTAAAACATTTTCAAAACATTATAAAACATCATTAATAACATACAATAATCAATATATATAAATATTCAAATTATCTGCCTATATATTAATATTGTCTACAAACTAATATAATCATTCCTGGATAAAAGTCATCTCTTAAAAATACAAACTACTGATATTATACCTGTTGAGTTCTCAATCATTTATCACCACCCTCTTTTACTTTCAAATAGCAGTTCTAATGCCATGAATTTAAATATGCCAATACCTTTGAATGACCTTTTTAAGTCATATGTATACATGCCTAGGGCAAGATTCATGAACGCCTACACTAAGTGTGCACCATTCTGAGTGAGCAAACAACACAAGCATAACTCAGGCCTTCTTCTTCCTAATTTTAGTTTTCCTACTGATTTTCTTGCAGCCTTAAATATTGAGGGGAGATTCATGAAGATTACCACAATATGCAGACTACATGTATACTTAGTGTAATCTTTCTGAGTAACAAGAAAGCACAAGCAATGTAATAATGATGTTCTTGAATACAGAACATGTACACTAAGTGCAGACTTAGTGTAGGTGTTAATGACTCTAGCACTATGGTCATTGTTTCTTTGCTTAGCCTGGGTAGTCTTTTCAGGGAATAGTGGTCTTCATTTCTTACAATGGCATTATCATAGACCCTATTTGTGAGGTCATATACTAATGAATCTAATTGACTTTCTACCTGATTTTCATTGGTAGTTAACCTAGACATTTGTAACATTTGATCCCTGGCTATATTATGAAAGATATTGGGGGGAACGCATACTAGATCTATGTTGTTGTTGTGTCTTTCGGCTTTTCCCGGTGAGGGGTCGCCACAGCGGAACTCCGGTCCGCTAATGATTGGTAGTTGATTTTTACGTGCCGAGTTACCAGCCCTGATGCACAACCTTCAACAAAGGTACGCCCATTCACGCATGTCTCCACGCAGAAGATGCTCTAGCTGAGAATCGAACCGGACAGCATCTGACTGTGAGGCGACAACGCTACTGCAGCAGCACCACCGCGATAATGCATACTAGATCTATGTATATAAGTATTTTTACTAGTATTTTTAATATATACATTAATTCTTATGTTTCCATTAGTTAATTTTTCCAGATGTATGCCAAATAATATCAGTAGAGGAAAAGCTTAACTAAAATCTTAAAAAACTGAGAAGTATGTGTTAAATAATCAACAGATTAATTCAAACCACCTTTATGTGCGAGATGAATATGATTCTGTCATAGAAAGGCTTCTAACTTTTGAACAGTATTTAAACTGCTGACAAGAAATATAAATTAAAAGGGAACATTAGTGACTTTAAGAAGTGAATGTTTTTTTCATGGCCAAAATGTAATCTCCCTAAAACTGATAAAACAACTAATTTAATAATTAATACAAAAAAAATGTCAGATACACATCAACAGGAACCAGAAGTAACCATGGAACGTGCAGCCCAAAATCATTTGATATCTGATCCTAAGACTAGGGTTGATGCCACCATTTTATCTGCCCTTGATCCTGTCAAGTTTCCCCCTTTACTCCTGGATGCACCTCTACCTTTGCATCAACCGATGGACAAGAGCAGGGGAAGAAAAAAACCTAAGAGGAAATGGAAGAGGACAACTAAGACCAACTATGTACAGTTGTTCTAATCAAGTAGTGAGATGGTGTATAACATCCTCTATGAACTTATGGAGATGGAACATTCTGACCTAAGCAAAGGTATGACATTCATTCCTGCTTCAAACAGACTTTTTTCATACTGTTTGATTTTATACTATTTACCTGACAATGAAATCTTAATTTTTTTTCTGATAAATCACAGCTGATACACACACCTTGTAAGAAAGCCATTACCTTTATTCCAATTAATCATGCTATTGTACTGTCATTTCAGAATGCATGCAAACAGGACAATTACAGCATTTGTGTAAATACAAAGAAAATGAAAAAAACTTTTAATTTTAACAGTTGAAGAGAAAAAGGCACTGAATGCATTAATTAGTAGTACAGAGATAGTAAGTGTGCTGACAAGGGCAGCTCAGTGGTAGTAATGGACAATGAATTTTATTTTAGTGCTGTTTTAGATTTGGTTCAGAACACTGATACTTATACTCAAATCACACTTGATCGAGTACAAAATGTAATTAGAAGGGTTGACATTGAGATTTATGCCCTACATCTTAATGATCAGCTATCATAATTACTGAATTATTTTCATGTGTCACTCTGATAATGTGAGGTGTTGCCAACTGTGCCAGGAAGAAAAAGGCAGTGCATATGTAACATATGTCAGCATAGCTAGCTGGAGTTTTGTAAATAGATTTGTAAATAATTTCCTGTTATTTGACTGTCACATTGACTTGTACATATGCTTGTATTAAAAATGTATCAACAGTTTTATTATAGCTGATTAAATGTTTATGTTTAAACAAAGAATTCTATAGTTTTCAAATACTGCAACAGATCTTAGAAAAGCTCTGAGTCTGTACTCTACCAGAGTCATGTGATCAAATATGATGTCATCCTGTAACCAACACTGAGGGGATGGAATTCTCAGATCAGTTTGTTTTGATTTTCTTTGGAACCTGATATGAAAATGTGTAACAGTTATCATAGTCAGTTCAGTTGTAGTCAGTTACAATTTGGAAGATCATCACATTGCCTAGTAGAAGTAAGCTTCTCAGCGTCTCATCTTGCTTGTTGAATTAATTAAGTTAGCTAGGGAACAGGTCTTCTTTAGACAGTCAAGAATTACAGTGAGATTAGCTAAGTATTATTTTTCTGCATCTGCTTGAATCTGTCCACCTGTGTTATTTTTATTTCTTCTGTGAAACTCAGATGTTTATTGCACTTAAATATTTAATAATCTCATGTTTTCTATTTTGCTATTTATTATTAAATGTTTTTATACCTTTTATTATGGCTGGTCTTTTAGAGATTACTTTTAACAACATCATGAGAGTACTTGTACTTATTCTAGTGATGCCTTGGCCACTCCAAAAAGCATTGCTGCGCAGGATGCACTCTACCATTTATGTTAGTACTGATTTTACTCAGCATAACTGGATACCCTTGTAAGAGCCTGACAGTGACTGGCTGGTGGCAGCATCATTACCTTATTGTCTGAGCATAAGGGGGCACAGCTAGTAAATCTGTGCCAGCCTTTCCCAGGAATATGTGTATGTGAAAATCAAATACCCAGGTGTGGGTGTATCAGTCACCTGGAACTGCTCTTGGGGAAAATTGTGCTTGATACAGAGAGCTGCATTTGAAATTACTGTGTAAATCCATCCCTGTTCTTAGTGATGGTCTGTCACCAGTGTCAGTGGTGAGGATTGAGGCTCCTTGATTGCTCGCTCAGGTAAAGAGGCCCCGTCACAGTCACATCCTACAATGTCTACCTTTTAAGTTTTACCAAAAATTCATAAAAAATATACCCCCCGTAGTCTCTTCAAAAGGATAGGTTACACAACCTATTTCACTTTAGCTTATAACGTTATTTCTGTTGCTCAAGCAGTTTCATAACAGACAGTCATGACTTTTTGAAGCAGCTGTATGACTGGTACTTGAAATCTAATGTGATTTCATATTTATTTGTAACACTCGATGTAGACTCACTATTTTCTGTATACCTAATGATGTTGGTGTTGAATTCATTAGAGAATGTGTATTAACTAAATCAGACTTGAGAACAATAAAACAATGCTATTTGTGAACTGCTATTAGTTGTATTATCTAACAATGTGTTCTTCTTTTATAAGTATCTTCTTCAAACTAAAAGTGTGCCAGTGGTCACTTCTATAGTCAATACTTATGAGAATTTGGTACTGGCCACATGGGAAGACATGCATTTTTTTAATGATTGTGATGCATTCAGTGATATATTACTATTCTACAAAAGATAACTGTCTTTTGTCAGCTTACAGCGTGTTATGTTGAACACTTCTGTTTTCATAAAAATTTATATATACATGTATAGATAATTATATGTATAGTTAGATATCTAATCCTTCATCTATGGAGACAGATACAGATATAGATCTAGATATAGATATAGATATAGGTGTAGAAGACATGCATGTACAGAAACATTTTAATGCAAATGGTGACTTGTATACTCAAGATCTGCCTGTGGTTCTTTTGTTATATTTTTAAACAATAACAATTTTGGTCTTAGTTTCACTAACAAATTTAGATTTTTCACTATTGATTTTTTGGATGTCAGCATGACCAAATTATTGAATGGCATCTTTAAGACAACACATCTTAAACCTTTTTTCTAAAAATTCCTTTTTACATACTTTGAGTTGTTAATTTGTGTAACAATATCCCATACTCTCAATTTCTAAGGCTAGGATGATTCTGTAGTGATAAAATAGATCATGAAGTGCATTTATATATATTGTTAGTTAGCTAATCTATCATCTATTTAGATATAAATGCAGATATAGATACAGATATGGCTATAGATATATATTTAGATATAGATACAGGGGAGCACTTTATAATCTCGAAATTCTGAAATACCATATTTCAGAATCTAGAGATCATAAATCTGAAAGCTCTAAATACCAAAACCCCAGAAGCGAGAATTTCAAAATCCTGATGTTTGGAGATGTTGAAGCAGCACTTCTGGTGTTGTGGTGTTTGAATGGATAGGTGGAAGTTCAGGTAAGTATGTATGTTTAAGGGTGTTGGTTAGGGGCTTTAGCTTGTGTCAGTGTGTGTTGTGACTATGATATGTGTGTGTGTGCAAGGGGAATCTAGGTATGTGGTGGTGTTTTCGTGTGTTTGTCTGTGTAGTGCGACCCTGGAGTTAGTCTATTTAAGTAGGGGGGTTTAGGGGGCACAGCACCCCACATGGTTGGTGCAGAGAGGCTTGCCCCCCTGCTTGTATGTAGTGTAGGTTTGTGTGTTTGTGTGTGTGGGGAAGGTGTGTGTTTGTGTATGTGTGTGGTGTATGGTTAGTGTACGATTTGCGATTTTAAAATTCGCACTTTTGGTATTTTGGTATTTAGAGCTTTTGGCTTTATGGTCTCGAAATTCTGAGATTCGGTATTTCAGGATTTCGGGATTATAAAGTGTATCCAGATATAGATGGTATGCATGTACATAAACATTTAAATGCAAATGATGAACTGTGTACTCAGGATCTGCCTCTGCTTATGAGAATGTTTTCCATATTTTACTTTTTTGTAAAGTTCTTTATTAAAATCAAACTTCTAAACAAACATTTCAATTTCAATCACATCAAGGGATTAAGATACAGAGGGCCAGATTCCAAAAGAGTTGCTCTTAGTGCAAGTCTGCCCTGATTCCAAAACACTTGATCTTAGTGAAAGTGACTTACTTCCATGTAAGGCCCATATATAAACAAGCTTACTCCAGGGTCCAGATTCTAAAAGACCTGCTCTGACCCTGCTATCAGTGGTCGCTTACACTAAGTGCAAGTCTTTTGTAATCGGACCCCCAGTATGTTAAGCCTTAATGCATTCTGTTGTTAGGTTACATAAGTAGCAATATAGATAAAAAATAAAAACTACAACAGTGTTCATTATTTGGATTATATAAATAAAGTCAGTGTTTGTCTAAAATTGTTTAAAGTTTCACATCTGTTGTGTTGAGTTTTTAAATTCACATTAATGTTTTGTAGAAGTCAAATTGTGGACCATAACCTCAGAATGATTTGCCTTTTTATATATTTGCAATATATTAGTAGTCAACTCTGGGAAGGAAGACTCGAACTAGAGAGAGAGACAGAAACAAAGGTGGGAGCAGGAAAACTGGGGTTTGCACTTCTTACTGGCACCCAAAGGTTCATCAGATGTAATCTTAGACTAAGTAGTAAAATATGGACAAGCTGCTAGGTGATTAAATTCAACTGGATCTAAGCCGAGTGAGAAAGTGTCACTAGTCATACACAGATGATGATCCTGTAGTGGGAAGTTTAACCACTGCAGTCATTAAAGAAGGTTTATTGCAGCTGAATTGCATATCTTTGTGTGCATGCTCTGGTCATTCCTAGCTCAGCTTGATATGTTAAGACCAAAACACCCTAACATCCCCTTACTTAAGGGGTTAGTTGTGCTCCTGAATTACTGGTGCTCTATTTATGGCAAGGGTTCGTAAGCTATGTAAGAGCCATTCCTCTCCAGAATGTGGTCTTCTGAAAGGAGCCCAATCGAAATGAAGATAGGCACGAGATAAAAATGGGTCTCTAATAATTTTGGCATGAGAAGCCTAGTTTCCTCCAGCACTGACTTAATTCAGTGCATTCATGGAATATGTATTCCCAGGAATCCACAACAGCAACCAAGATTATTGTGAGGGAACATTCATGCAAGTTTTTGTGGAGTATAAATTGCCCTCTCCAGCATTTTCAATGCAGCTAATCGCCCATGTTTTGAGGAGCTGAATAGCCTCAGGCCTCTAAATATATGCTTTTTCTGTTCCTCCTTTAAGCTGTGAGTGTGTAGTGATTACTGCCTACTCCAATACCCTCAGGGTAAGGTCACTCAGTCCATATGAATTTTTATATGAAAATGAAGACAGTTCTTTCTCAAAGGCTACATAGGAATTGTATGAGATGGGGCATATAATGATATGAGCATTCTTTCAACTTTGATAAGCTGATTTGATGATAAATATGTATTCTTAACTTTTGCCAGACATGCAACTGCAGCTGTCTAATTATATGCTCTGACAGAGTAAAGATTCCAGGAGTTACCTGGAGCTCCATAGGGTACTTTCCCCTGTACATAAGATGTCTTTTCGGTTGTAGCTTGGAGCATGTGCTAAAGGATATTATAAAAAGTCCATAGAACACAAAATGTCAGTGCTTTGATTGTGGCTGGAGTATGCTTTAAAGGATAGTCTAAAATGGCATAAAACACATAAGCCATTGATTCCATTATATCTCCCTGAGTTTCACGTAGATGAAAAAAAATGTCTGAAGTTTCAGGCCCACTCAAAACAAGTATAAAAAGATTATTTTTGCATAAACAACAGCCCCCCCCCCTCCCGGACTTTCTGATGTGGGGGAGGGAGGGGGGCTTTGCCTCCAACAAGTACCCTACTTAAATATATTACCTCCACAGCCACACAACTGTGGAAAAAAAAAAGAAAAAAAGACAGCAAATATTTATCACTGTAGGTGCATAAGCAAAAAACACAACAGCTGTGATTTTCTATGGATAATACCATTTACTATGTTGAAAATCAGTGAGTTAAAATCAGTGAGCAGAAACTCGGTTGTCTACTAATAGGGTATGGAAAGCCATTAAATAAGTGGTAATACATGTAAAAATATGAATTCCAATTCACTAGACTTTAGTAGACTAAGGCATGAAAACAATTTTATAGCAGGAATAAAAAAAAAAAAAAACAACAACAAAAACCCAAAGTGAAAAAACAAACTAACAAACAAAAAAGAACAATAAAATATGCAGTAAGCCATGACAGTTTTTGTTGTTGGTTTTAATAAAAGGTTTAACATTCACATGCTGTAAACGCTCAGTCTGAACTCATTACTGATACTGCAAACATGACTGTTTCCTGAAATGTAAATGGCTTGCCAAATTCTTCATTACAAATCCAATAAAACACTTTTATAAAATACATCCTTTACATAGTTTATCAACTGCCATACTTTCAAACAATTCTAAAGAGTTTAAAACTGTGTGGGCATTATTTTTTTAATTGTAGTTCTGCTTTAGGAAGAAGCATGGCATTTCCCTTGTGACCAGTCAGTGACCTTCTAAAACTAACTAACTGGGAAAAGTTAAACAACATTCTTTGAAGCCTATATAAATAGGAATTATGTTCATCCCAGTGCCTGCTGACCATCAAGTCTTCCCTTGAACAGATACTACCCCTTTGGGGTGCATTGTGCCACCATCCTGGAAGCCATGAGGGTGCTTTATATTCTCCCCAAACTGGCATATAAGCAACAAGAACATTTTCTTGTTTTTGCACAATCCCCACCCCTGGTGATGACGTGCGCTTGTTTCAACAAAAGGTTATCTACTCCTCCCTTCTCTGTGCATGTGTTCTCACTGTCATGTACCAACAGGGGCTACCATCACTGATTTGGACAGCCACACTCCCACCTTCCAAACACTGCAGCCTGCATTGTGATGGGCCTTTTTAGAGCAATGGTGTAAGGTAGGTGGGAGCCTCTATTCCCCCCCTCCCAGGATGGACATGTTCATCCTCCCTGCTTACACTGTCCAGCACTCAAGCCACTGGATGAACTCTAATTGCCTGGATTTTATCCCCTTATGACACAAGTACAGACTGTATCTTTAATTTTTTATATCTTTTGTCTTGATCCCTGCATGGACAATTTAGTTTTGTCCCTTCTGGCCAATGAAAGAGCCCATTTATTCCCTGAAATGAAAGCCCTGTGGCTCATTTGTTTTGTGGGGTGACAGCAGTGTGAGCTAGGAGTAGTTGCTCTTGTTTCAAAGTAGGGGTCATACTTTTATGTGCAAGCTCTATTTTCCCTTCTACACATTCTTAAATGACCAAGGAGTTGGGCATGCAAGGAGATGACACAATGAACATTCACACTTCTGTATGATATAATCTATAGCCCATCCTCCCCTTGCAGACAACACCCTTGTGCAATCACCAATCTCCACTGATGAATCTGTCAGGGAGCATGCCTGGAAACATTCTCCCACCACTCTCTCTGATGAGAGGTGAGCCGGGTGAGCCTCATCATGCCACCATTCTCCCATGCCAGTCCCAACAGGCACTGGAGTTGCTATCAAACTTTGGTTGTCTGGAATATAGTCAGGACTTTATCTCTGTATGCTAACAGAGCTGGTACTAAATATACATATATTAACTGGAAAACAGTCCAAAAAATAATATATCTTATCATAACAATTTCAATAAATGATTTTCATATACTTTAAGCTGTTATAGTTTATTTTTTAGACTTCAAAGAAGATTTTAATTCAGCCATTCCATTTAAAGCAAGGTTACGTGCAGCTTTCAATATGGTTAAGGCACAAGGATTTCTGATGAGAAAAGCAAATACTAAACCAGTCTAGCTTCAGCATTTGAAGGGATCAAAATGTTTAATTGTTTTCTGACCTCAAGCTCTGTCACTCCTATGATTGAAAAAAGTGCACACCAGGTCAATGTTTCACAACACACGAAGATATGCACTTTCTTAGTGCTTCTTCATTGCTGAATACTGTATGTTCTCTTCCTGTGAAAGCTAGAAAATGCTGGGAGAAGAGAGCTGGACACAGCTCCTTGCCAGTGGATGGTGTGTACCTGGACCTTTCCAAGGCTTTTGATTCTGTTCCTCACAATACAGCTATAGACACATTGTACATTATAAATGTGAGCATGCACATAAGTAATAAAGTGGATTAGCAACTGGTTGTCAGCAAGATCTTTTAGGGTTTGAGTGGAAGAAGTAATCTCTAAAGATTTTTCTTTTATTGTAGGAGTCTTCCAGGGTTTAGTTTGGGGACCAGTTTTGTTTAATTTATGTTTGATTTCCCTGTAAAAGAGGGAGTCTGAGTCAACAAGTTTGCTAACAATTCCAAAACTGGCTTAGTTGTGAACTCAGTTAAAGATCAAGACATAATTCAGAAATCTCTGTGTAAAGTATACTTTTGCTCAAAAGTAATTTTATGGAGGCTTTCCAAGATGGCCACGCACTGACCAACAACTTAATTTCAGATCTCCTTTTTAATTTCTCAAAATCTTTTGTTTTTCTAATACCATGACAGGAATGGACCCCATTCCTAAGTCAAAGTATGATTAGAGTTCATGAGATTAGTATTGTTGCAGTCTTTGATGTCAGTCAGAAGTGCTCTTCACAGCACCTGCAATGTGCCCAGTAATGACTCCTTCTGCAATTCGTACGGTGTTATATGTATTGGTTGTTGTTCTTCTTTCGGATTGTCCCTGCTAGGTGTCACCATAGGGGAACTCCAGTCCGCTAATGATTGGCAATATATTTTTATGGTGCCGAGGTGCTAGCCCGATGCCCAACCTTCAACAAAGGCACACCCATTCACGCATGTCTTTTGAATGCCACTCGACCGTGGGAGGACTTGGTATCATACCTAAATATGATTGTAGATTCTTTTTTATAAGACCCGTTGCTCCTGTTAGTATTGAAATTGTCTGGATATCTTTCTTCCACACTGCTCTCATTTCTGCCTGCAAATCCTGATATTTTATGACTTTGTGTCTCACTGTATGCAAGACACTGTAGTCACTGGCTGTAGCAATTTCAATGATCAATGCTACTTTTGTCTTCTTCTCATGGACCACTATAGCTAGTTTTCTTGTATCTATCTTTTGAACTGCTGGTAATGGGGTGATATGTGATGTAGACTTCATCATTTTCTATGATGTTTTGTGGCTCAGGTTTCCAGTGTTTTTCAGCTACTTCAGTATTATAATGTTTGCACAATCCCCAGTGCAACAGTCTTGCCACATTATTATGCCTTTCAGTATACAGTCCTTCTGACATTAGTATAGCACAACCAGCAACAAGATGTGCAACTGTTTCCAATTCTGTTTTACAAAACGTACATTTGTCTGCTTCTCCCACGTTCAATGGACTTTGTAAACCAAAGTATATGCAGCCTACTACCTTGGGATGCCAGTATTTCATCTTTTGGTTTGAATTTGCCTCTCTTTAACCATTCCTGCATTCATTCCTGATCAACATGAGGTTCCTCCAGAAGTTTTCTATACTTGCAACTATATTTATGCATTTTCTATGGTTCTTGCCTTTTCATCTGATCCTTCACCTTATATTCTTTCTTTTAGTTTTGGCACATTCAGTTGCTGCCTGAGTTTTATCTACTTCTGATTTCATTTCCATTCTCGCTTGATGCCGATATGCTTCTGCTAGACCAGGGGTCTGCAACATGCAGCTCTGGAGCTGCATGCGGTTCTTCCACCCCTCTGCAGTGGCTTCCTGTAGCTTTGAAAAATAATGGTCACTCTACTGCACAACACACACACACACACACACACACACACACACACACACACACACACACACACACACACACACCGATTGAGAGATGGACTTTAAATATTTCTCTTATAAAGTTAGAAACTTGCTAGAATAACATGATTTCTGTTACCATGCATTTCACACACACACACACAGCAATCAAGCAATCCCCTGGCAGCAGCAGCAGCATCTCCTGAAAGGTTTCCATACCTCTCAAAGTCTTACCACAAGAAATCTGGATAGAGCCACATATAAAGGGAAAAAAGGAACGAAAATAGGGATGGACTTTAAATATTGCTCATATAAACTTAGAAACTTGGTAGAATAACATGGTTTCTGTTAACTTGCATTTTCTACACACACACACACACACACACACACACACACACACACACACACACACACACACACACACACACACAGAGTTAACTCTCAAATGTGCAGACTTTCGTAGAATGTCCTGACTTTTGCCTCATATTTTTGGTCTGTTTCTCAAGTCAGAAAAAATAGACAGACATTCGAGTTTCAGACTTCATACCCTTCAGAAAATTCATGCTAATGCAAAATATTTTATTCTATCAACTTTATGTTTTTAAGAGCAGTATTTAAAAAGTGTCCCTATTTTTGAGCCTTTGTGCCCCACTATTTATGCCCAGATTTCTTGTTTTAAGAGGTTGAGAGATATAACACACACACACACACACACACACACACACACACACACACACACACACACACACACACACACACACACACACACACACACACACACACACACACACACATACACACACACACACAGCAATTGAGCAATCTCAACAAAGTAACAAAATTAGGCACAGATTTTAAATATTGCTCTTATATACTTAGTTCTTTTATATTTAGGATAATAACTATATGTAAAACTTTTTATGGTGTGTTATCTTCATTTTAGGGGTCAAATAGGTTTTGTGGCTCCCAGTGAATTTTATTTGGTGGGAGAGTGACCAAAATGGCTCTTTTGATAGTGAAGGTTGCAGACCCTGTGCTAGACTAAGCAGGGAAGTAAGTCATCTTAGATTTATTCTCCTCATGTTTCAAAACTTTCACAACTCTTGGTTATTGTGAGGTCAGCAGATATTTGTGCAGTCCCACAATTGCAGATCTATACATGTAATCAATTTCAAGGAGGCCCATACCTCCATCAGAATGGGGAATATATAATCTTGGTATGCAGTGATTTTTATAAATCATTTGGTTAGCATGAAGCATCCTTCTTGTTTTCCTGTCTATCTATCCAACACCTTTTGGGGCAAGTCAATCACATCAAAACTGTAAGCTAGGACAGGAGGAGCAAATTAGTTTATAGCTTGAATTTTGTTCCTAGGTGTCATCGCTGTTTTCAGAATTAAAGTCTTCTAAAATATTTCTTACTAAGTTTTATTCACATTTGTTCATGTTTTATTGCCGATCTTTCATCAGTTCCCACATATTTATACACTCCCTCTTGCTCAAGTTCTTTTGTATCACATTCTTGTCCCAAACTGATGTTTTCTTGGTGCTGCAGCTTTCCTGCTTTAGAGGTTGCTTTTGCAGATTCATCAAGACCAAATGACATTCTTATATTATCTGAAAAAATTTTGACTACTTGGAGTTGTACTTTCAGTTCCTCATCTGATAAGCTTTACAGTTTTAAATCATCGACAAAGAGGAGATGAGACGTCTTTACACTTTGTTGTTTTTTAGGGCCAAATTATAGCCATGGCCTAATCTGTTAAGTAGACAGTGTAATGGGTTAAGGGCAAGACAGAATATCAGTGGTGACAGGAAGTCACCCTGAAATATCCCCCTTTGAATTTTTATCTCTGGAATAATAATTTGTCCTTTAAAAAAACTTTCGACTTTTCCTGGTTAGGGGTTGCCACAGCGGAACTCTGGTCTACTAATGATTGGCAGTGGATTTTTACGGTGCCGAGTTGCCAGCCTGATGTGCAACCTTCAAGGAAGGCACACCCATTCACGCACGCACTTATCTGCATGTCTTTTACATCATTCGACCACGGGGAGGACATGCAGACTCCACACAGAAGGCACTCCAGCCGAGAATCGAATGGGAGAACCTCTTGCTGTGAGGCAACAATGCTAACCGCTGCACCACCGTGGCCATCTTGGCTTAATTGCAAAGTGGTTTGCCACTGTTTCATGGTCACTGTAATGTAATTGATCAGTGCAGGGTGTATCTTATACATTTTTAAGCACTCTTTTATCCATGAATGTGGGACTCTGTCAGATGCTTTTTTTGTGGTCAATCCATGCCATACTTAGATTCTTCACCTTTTTACAGTTCTCCATCATGATTTTATTTAGCACCAAATGATACTTTGTTCCATATGACTTTCTTTTATAACACTTTTGTCCTATTGCCATGATTGAAATTTCTTCTAAATGACTATAAACTCTGTCAGCATCAATTCCGGTGTATAGTTTATATGTTATCAGAAGGCAAGTTATTGGTCTATAATTTTTAGGATAACTTGCAGGTTCACTCTTAAGTAGGAGCATAGTATTTCCTGTTGTTAACCAGGCTGGTGTCTGTTTGGGGTGTGCATATAAATAGTTTTTACTCATGGCTAAATCTTCATACAAAGATGTTAATAGTTTTAGCCAGAAGTTAGGTACTGCATCTGGGCCTGGGGTTTTCCAATGGGAGGCTTTTCTTAACTTTATTTCACTGTTTCTGTTTGTTACTTCATCCCATTTCATATCCTGTACATTTGAAGCAAAAATTAAAGTGTGAGGGCCCTCTTTGGATTGTCTGAACAGAGGAACCAGAAAGGGGTGCCCTCTTTTCTCTCCTTTTACTTCTTCTGTCCATTTAGCATCTTTGTTAAGGCCCACAGTATCTTCATAGATATTTCTTCAAAATGTATTTGTTTTTTTTTTTCTTTTTTGGATGGTCTTTCAATTTCTTTTGCTTTGTTTCCCAATTCTCTATAGAACATTTTGGGGTCATCAATAAATTCCATATTTTGTACTTTTCCTTTATATTCATCTGTGTATCAGATATCCCAGTGTGAAAAAGCAGTTGATAGAAAAGGATGATAATTCTGTCTGTTTTTTGTAATATTCAGCTACTAGCTATTAGGCACATTGCCTGGATGCCAGCAAAGAAGAAACTTAGATAATCTAAAAGAAAATTAACTGAAAAAAGGAAGAGAAAAAATATCTGTGAAGAACCCTGCAACTGTTCCCCATAAAGCAGTTCATGTTCCAGCTTTTGTTCAAGAGACGGCTTCCAGTAATTTAGAGGGAAAAATGTATTGTGTGTTCAGAAATGATTAAAATAAATGAAACACTGAAGGAGTATATATAGTCAAATAAGAAAAGTCTGGAGACTGATAGAAGCTTTAATCAGCTATTCAGATGAACTAATATAACTGCAAACATCAGTGGTCAAAATGAAGAAAAGGTTGGCTGAGTATGAGACTGCTCAAGAAGAGCTGTTTCAAAAAATGGTAGAGTTATAGGACAGAGCACAGAGAAACACCTGAGAGCTTTTGATGTATCAAATAAACTGGAAGGAACACACTGAATTAATTTTATGAAAACACTATTAAGTAACTGGACTGGTATTTCACTGCAGGATTTGTTAATTGAAAGGACATATCATCTGTATGCTCCAACCTTGGCCATGATACCTATATTAGTGAAGATACAATCATACCAGCAGAAACAGCTGATCCTGAAAAAAACTGTGGCAGAAGGGCAACCTGGAGACAGTCGAGTTTTTGTGGAAAATGATTATTCAGTGTACATGAGGCAAAAGAGGAAAAAAATGGTAAAAGCAATCCTGGAATGTCTAGAGGCAGGTGAGAGAATCAAGCTGCTATATCCAGCTGTCTTCTGAATATTTTTTTCTGGAGGAGCACAGTTATCATTGATACAGAACAGACTAAAGGAGCTATACAAAAATTTGTTCAACAGAAAGTGATCCATCAAATAGAAGGGGTTTGTACTGCTTTTCATTCTTCTGATAAGAAAGCTCATAGAGAGACTTTGCCAGTGAATCATTTTCCAATATTCCAAAGGAAACCACTTGGGAGGCAAAAACAAGCACAGGAGTTGACTAGAAGACTCAGAAGTACCTTGGACTTGAACCAGAGTCTGGGGTGTTGAGATGAAGATGAACAGAAAGAAGACCAGTAACATTGAAATTTATCTGTGTATCAGATATCCCAGTGTAAAAAACAATGAAGAGAAAAAAATGTCTGGGAAGAACCCTGCAACTGTTCAGCAAAAAGCAGTTCATGTTTCAGCTTTGGTACAAGAGATGGCTTCCAGTAATTTAGAGGGAAAAATGCATCGTAAGTGTTCAGAGCTGATTAAAATAAATGAAACATTGAAGGAGTATATATAAAAAATATAAAAACAGAAAAGTCTGGACAATGATAGAAGCTTTAATCGGCTACTCAGATGAACTAATAAAATTGCGAACATCAGTGGTCAAAATGAGGAAAAGGTTGGCTGAATATGAGACTGCTCAAGAAGAGCTGTTTCAAAAAATGGTAGAGTTATAGGACAGAGCATAGAGAAACACCTGAGATCTTCTGCTGTATCAAATAAACTGGAAGGGACACACTGTATTAATTTTGTGAAAGCAGTAATAAGTAACTGGACTTATTTCATAGTAGGATTTGTTAATTGAAAGGACACATCAACTATATGCTCCAACCTTGGCCATGAGAAAGCAGCCAGTACCTGTATTAGTGAAGATGCAATCATACCAGCAGAAAGAGCAAATCCTGAAAAAAACTGTTGCAGAAGGGCAACCTGGAGACAGTAGAGTGTTTGTGGAAAATGATTATTCAGTTTACATGCGGCAAAAGAGGAAAAAGTATAACAGCAATCATGGAATGTCAAGAGGCAGGTCATAGAATTAAGATGCTATGTCCAGCAGTCTTCTGAATATTTTTTTTCTGGAGGAGCAATGTCATCATTGATGCAGAAGAAACTAAAGGAGATATACAAAACTTTGCCCAACAGAAAGTGAGCAATCAAACAGAAGGAGTTTGTGCTTTTCATTCTTCTGATAAGAAAGCTAATAGAGAGACTTTGCCAGTGAAACATTCTCCAATATTCCAAAGGAAACTGCTTGGGAAGCAAAAACAAGCACAGGAGTTGACTAGAAGACTCAGGAGTACCTTGGACTGGAACCAGAGTCGGAGGTTTTGAGATGAAGATGAACAGGAAGAAGACCAGTAATAATGAAATTAGTGGATAAATGTGAAGCTATAAAGTATCAGCCACATTTATGAAATATGACTTTATAAGAAAAAGTAGCCAAGAAAGATTAGATTTTGTTGATTTTGTTAAACTTTCTGAGGACTGGCAGGCATTTACCCCGCTTTATGTCATTTATGTTTGGAAGGACACTAAAAAGGAAGAAAGGCGAGAAAAAGAGAAAAAGTAACTGTAAGTAAAACAATTCTTATTCTTAACAGCATTTGTATAAAGCATTTCATGAAATGAATTGCATGCTACATAGTAAAACATTTGCAGTGATTGTTGCATGTGATAAAGATACTAAAGTTGACAGGTATTTTTTTTTTTAGTTTTAAGAAATGTAGGCATTATGATGTAAAAGGAGAAAGAAGGTTGGAAGAAAAGGATGTTTAAGTCAATATGTTGAAATTTTGAGCTATTGGGGTATGTATCGGGGAGCAAAAGTGCCCTGATTATAATATATATAGAATTTTTTTTTCCCTTTTGCATAGGTGAATGTCAGGATTAATGCCCTTGACTTAGTCTAATGACAAGTTTTTTTGTGTAAACAAATGAGTTTAAAAAAGATGAGATAATGCAATGTAATGAATAGTTTTCTTTAAGCAGATAAATGTTTAGTGCCAGTTGAAAAGTATGCAGCTGAGGGCAGCTGTACATTTTGTTCTTATTTTTCTATGGAAACAAACTAATCTAAAGGTGAAGGCAATAAATTGTGAAGTCTGGACATTGTTTACTGAGGGAAACATAAAATTAAAAGATGAAAGAGCAAGCTGCTCAGTAAAAAAATAAAGGTTCAAATTACTGAAAGTGAGTAACAGCAATTTTTCTGGCAACTAAATACTTTATTGCATATACTAGAACAATACACTATTTAATTTTATTTAAAGATAGCCAGAACACTTTTTCTTAAGGCTAAATATTAATGTTTTCTTATGAATACATGATGTTTTTCATATCTGGGAGAGGATTACAGGTACAACAAGGGCAGACAACACTTAGTGTAAGTAGGAACACAGGTTGTAACATGTACCTGGGCATGGATAACCTTAATTTTAGGTTAGTTGATGATTGTGTGTGGAGCTGTCAGTTTGGGACAATTATTCCTACCAGGAAGGTTAAAGTTCATTATTTGTAGATATACATAGTTTTGTGTATTTGTTTTAAGTTAATATGTTACAGGGATGTTCTGGAAGTGTTTTTTGAGGGTTTTCATTAAAACAAAAAAATATTGTAAAATTTGACATAGGTTCAAATGGAGATGACAAGAAAAAAAACTTATAAAGTATCAGCCTGCCAAACATTTGCTGGTGTAAGCTGGAAAGAGATATTTAAAAGCTGTTATACATAATAGGTGGGAATAATAACTTATCATAATAACTACATTTAACATATTTTCACAGATGTAGACAAAAAGTTAAGATTGTAGAATTTCATTTTAAAAATGGCAATACTACAGGAGACACATATGAAAAGAAGTGAACATCAGAATTTGATATATAAAGGATTTTAGGATATATATTTAGCAGAATATCAGGGACAATGTAAAAGGGGAGTACTTATACTAATTGTCAGAGAATCGCCAGTGTTGATAGAAGAGGAAAAAAGATAGTAATGGTAGATTTGTAGTAGTAAGGGGCTACTGACAAGGAAACAGGATTACACTGTCATGTATTTATATTCCACCAAAATCTGCTATTATGGAGGTTAGGAAAATTTTGGGAGAAATAGGAGATTGGAACTTGATTTGCAATAGTGAGGATGTATCTAGGGGACATAGAAAGGAAAACGTAACAAAAGAGGATAGATTTCTGAAGAAATTTATGAAAATATTTGGTGTGGAAGATGCGAATTCTGTAGCAGGAACTTGAAAAGAATTTACATATTTTAATTCAAGGTGCAATAACTGGGCTAGATTAAACAGAAATTATATTTCACAGGAACATGTGCATTTAATTGAAAGCTTTGACACACATCCAATAACTATTTCAGATCATGTGTCAATAACAACTAAAATAAAAAATGCAGGGTACTGAAATAATATTGTGACATAGACACTTATCACTACCTGTTAAAAAGAGAAGAATTTAACAAATGGGTAGCGGAAACAATTTGAGAGTTATGAAAGACTGAAATTTCTTCAGAAGTTATAACTAGTGAGTGGGATAAAATAGAGTAAAAATAAAAGAAAATGTGATATGGTTATGAAGTAAAAAGAATTATTTAGATAGGCTGACAAAGGCTAAAGTATTGCAGAATAAGGGGAATTTCACAGAACAAGAAAAAGCACAACTGCAGAGTTAAAGAGAAGGTAAGGGAGTATCTGTAATCATAGATAAACTTACTAAGCTGGGCATTAATCCCTATGTCACCCAATGGGTTGCTAACTGGCTTACTGATAGAACCCACACTGTAAAAGTAGCTGACTCCAAATCCAGCTCCAGACAAGTGACAAGTGGAGTACCTCAGGGTTCAGTCCTGGGACCGCTCTTGTTTGGCATCTACTTGTCTGAAGTACAGGCCAACACTAAAGGACTCTGGAAAACAAACTTCGCAGATGACTGCAAACTGGGAGCCATTATTGAATCCCCAAATGATGTGGATACTCTACAAAAGGGCCTTACAGAAACAGATGCTTGGTGCCAGAGCCATGGGCTCAAGCTCAATGCCAAGAAATGTATAGTTATCCCCTTTGGGAAAAAACATGTATCCGTGAATTACCATATAGGTGGCAGTACACTAAACACCGAAAGTGTGATAAGAGACATAGGGACACAGGTGGACAGTGGTCTCACCTTCGATAACCACATCGCCACAACAGTCAGGAAATCCTTCTATGTGGCACACCTCATCACTAAGGGCTTTTCATCCAGAAAAAAGGAGGTCATTGTCCCACTGTACTCATCCCTCATTAGACCCATTATAGAATACAATGCCCCGTTTGGTATGTACCTCTCAAGACATCTGCAACAACTGGAAAGGCCGCAGAAATACCTCACTAAAAGAATCACAGGCCTAAAGCAGATGCCCTACTCTGACTGCCTTAAAAAACTCCAGCTATACTCTGTCACATATCGTCTACTCAGAGGCGATCTTTGCTTAACATACAAGGCCATGTCAAACCCAGAGCTGTTGGACATGCTACACTTAAAGAAATCCCAATCCCTCAGAGCCACACACTCCAGGGATCTAAACCTTGTCATCACAATAAACAAAACATGCTGGAGGGATAGGTTCCTGACCCAGAGACTCCTCAGACTCTGGAATAGATTGCCCATACATGTCAAGCAGAGTGCCTCTTTGGCCCTCTTCAAAAGGAACCTTGACGAATGGATGGGAGAAAGGAAATTCACCCTGGGGATCACATCAGTCACCCTGCTAGACAGGGGTCCAGGGAAGTAAATAGTGTGGGAAGAAATAGCCAGGGAATTGTTATGGCTAGGCTTGTATATGCCCTAGGGCTGATAGCCTAGTACCAACCTATGAACCTATGAACCTATATGGATAACATGCGTGAGTTTAGAAAGATTGCTGTTAAGCAACTGTTTTTGATAACTCCAAATCATAAAAAAATTTAACATAAAGACTTAGACAGCAGAAAGTAGAAAGGGTTGTTATTGCCAAACTGCCTATAACAAGAAAAATAACTGAAGATGCTGTAGAGCTAGGTGAGATGGGGAAGAAAGAGATAATTAGGAACTTTTTTTTTCGAGTGTAATGAGTTTGCAGACTTTAAAATTCCCTGCAGACTACTCTATCAGAAATACTGGGTTAGCAAATTGGTATAACCAAGGAAATGACTTTTGAGCTATAATACAAAATCAGAAATGCCTAGACATAATAATGCTTTGCTGAATCTAATTATGGTGGTTGCCAAAAAAGCAATTGTTAGAAAACGGAAATCAAAGTTCTCAACCAACTGTACTAGAAGTAGTGAATATAGCAACAGAGATAAAACAACTGGAAAATGGTTCTTTAGAAATGGGTAGGAGCAAATTACAGAGGAAAAAATGTGGGAACAATACATGCAGAATAACATTTTGAAGAAGGAATGAGGTTTAAAAGCAGGCAAGATTTGAATGAGCTATGTAATGTTTGACTGACAGTGACTGGATAGATTATAAGTGATGTATAATATTTGCAACTAAAAATATGTCAATACAGTTTGCTTTCATTTATATAAATGTTTGATTGCCTATGTTATAAGTGATAATTTAATACAGATGTTTCTTGTTTACAAAAAGGATCCTGTAGAAGTATTAGAGATATTTCAGAAATGTTATGAAAATTTGTACATAGCAGAGGATTGGAGAAATCAAGAAAAAGAAATATTTATAGAAGCCTTAAGTAAGCCAAGGTTAGAGGTAGATGAGGCCGAACAATTGAGATAAAATGGTGATGTATAATAAATCTGCAGGAAAGTTTCCAGGAGTAGATGGTATTCTTGTGGAAATTTGGAAGCTAGGAGGGAAAAAGTGATAAAGCTTGTGAAGGTTTTGGTTAATAGCATTTTAGAAGGAGTGGAAGCACCAACATCCTGGAAGAAAGCTGTGGTGGCTGTGATACCAAGACCCCTGAAACCCAGCTTCATATAGGACCATTTCAATTTAAACCATGATTATTAAGTGCTTATGTCTATAACAGATTGTTAAAATTGATAGATAAATTGATAGCTATGGATTGATGTGGTTTTGTGGAGGGGAGGCAAACATTTGACAAAATTAATAGAATAATGATATTCCAGAGGGAAGCAGAATGTAAGAAAATGCTGCTGTTGTTGGTAGGTCTTGATACAGAGAAAGCATTCAACAGATTATTGAGAGGGGTTATGAGTAGTACAATGGAAGCATTTGCATTCTATGATACAGTAAGGTTAATTAGTGGGATTTATGAGGGATTGGAAGCAAAAATTAAAGTGGGAGGGCCCTCTCAGATAGGTTGTGCCCGAACAGAGGAACCAGAAAGGCGAGCCCTCTTTCCACTTTGTTATTTGTGTAATATTTAGAGCCATTGGTAAATAAAATAAGGGATTTAGAAATTTATGGATATAATTGGTATGGTAATTAAGAAAGTTGGCTTTATTTGCAGACGATAATATTTTGTACGTGATAAAACCAGAAAAGGACATCTCAGTCTTGTGGAGCTAATGGAGAGAAAACAAAGAATAGCTGTAAACTATGTACCCACACATGAACTGGTTCAGCAATACCCAATTTTATGGGGACACAATAAAATGAAGTATTTAGGAGTATGGGTTAAACAGGATTCTGTTATGGCAGCTAAGGATATGTGAGAAGATACTAAACAAAATATACTACAAAAAATGAGAAACTGGAAGCTTGTGCTTATGGATATGGATAGCAAGATATAATCAGTGAACATGTTTTTAGTCCCTTTAGTTTTATATACAGGTCAGGCATATTTTTATGAACCAGATGAGATGTTGTGGATAGCAATTAAAGAGTTAAAAGATTTTATCTGGGAGGGAAACAGGGCAAGTGTCAAGTGAGATTAGTTGATTCTTCCAGTAGAACAAGGTGCTTTAGGATTAATTGATTTGAAGGGATATTTTATAGCTGCTTTGTTAAGACTCATATAAATAGTAACAGCAGAAATCTGTAATTTAAAGTGGAAAGGTATGATTGTGAAAAGGGGAGGGGGGAGTTCAAGTAATAAGGAGAGAGTGGGATTTTGGATGCAGGTCTTTAAGGAGAATAGCAACAGCCATAAAGAATATTATACTCATAAAGTAACATAAAGTAATCTACTAACTTAGCTAATATGACAATTATAACAGCAATTCTGTCTATAGGGATGACTGAAATTAGGGGTACAAAGAATAGGCAAGAGGGGGCTGGAATTTACGGGACAAAACTGGCAAAAGAACCAAGGTATTTGGAACAAATAACTAAAGAGGGAAAGGTAATTAAATGGTAAGAAGCCAAGAAAACATTTGGACTGCAGGCTAGAGACTGCTTTCTGTATCAGGAATTGATATCAGAGTAGAGGGAAAGAGAAAGGGATAGGGGGATTTTAAGTGAAAGACCTGCTCTGGTAGAGTTTTTAGTTGAATCTATAACAGAAGCTGCTGTTTAAAATGGATAATTAGTAGAGCATATGAAATACTGCACAATAACTATAGGAATTAATCAGAGGACGTTAGAAATGATTTAGAAGAGAAATTGGATAAGCAATTCACAAAGAAACAATGTATGGCTCCAAAATATTCAACAAAGTCTGGAAGATTTAGGATATTTTTTTTACTTGAGAGTATTTGCATAGGTATTTTTATACCCCAGGCAGGCTCCAAAGAATTTTTCCTTGAGTATATAGCAAATGTTAGAGGTGTGATAGGGAAGAAAGTGGTAACTGGGAACATATGTTTTCAGAGTGTAATGAGTTGCCACACTTTAAAAATTGCCTACATCCTACGCTGTCAGAAATATTGGGTAAGCAAAGGGTGTAACTGAGGAAATAATTTTTTTGAGGTAGGATACAGTTTCAAAATTGTCTAGCCATACTAAGGCCTTGTCAAGTTTAATTCTGGTGGTAAAGTAATTGCGGTGGTGGTGCTGCGGTAGCATTGTCGCCTCACAGTAAGACGCTGTCCGGTTCGATTCTCAGCTAGAGCGTCTTCTGTGTGGAGACATGTGTGAATGGGCACGCCTTCGTTGAAGGTTGTGCGTCAGGGCTGGCAACTCAGTACGTAAAAATCTACTGCCAATCATTAACGGACCGGAGTTCCACTGTGGCGACCCCTAACCAGGAAAAGCCAAAAGACACAACAACAACAACCAAAAAAGTAATTACTAGAAAATGAAAATCAAATTCTAGACCAACTGTATATGAAGTAGTGAATACTTTAACAGAGACAAAAGAACTGGAATTTGGTATTTTTAGAAAAGGGAAGGAACAAATTACATAGAAAAATGGAAATTGTGGGAAAATACATGCAGAATAACATTTGGAAGAAGAGTGAAGTTTAAGGGAAGGCAGGGAATGAGCAATTTATGTAATGGAGTGATGTTAATTGTATAAAAGAATGTATGCGATGTACAATGTTTGTAACTGTGAACACGTTAACATGGCTTGTTTTCCTTTATATAAATGTATGTTTTGCTTATGTCTTAAGCGATAATTCAATAAACATGCTAAAAAACAGTAATTCCATGGAATTTAATGTCAACAAAACAAACGTTATCCATTTTGGAAATATGTTATCCATATACCATAACTAATATAATTCTAAATGAAGAATGTAAGATGAGGCATTTGGGTGTTGTTGTAGAGAACAGATTTACCTATGAGGATAATCTACATATGATTATTAAGAAATAGCCATCTGCATTAAAGGACATCTTACATTGCATTTCCAGAGGGGTTGAAATAGTTCTCCTTCAATTCCAGAAGGTGACAGACTTTATACTGAATATTGTTCTTCATCTTGCATGTAGAATTGAGCTCAGTTAATGAGATTGGAAGGAATCCAGAATATTTTGCAAACCAGATTACTAGAGTTAAAAATTTAAGATATTCAGCAAGGCCAGGGGAGTTGTCCCTGTATTTTGTTATTTATAGGTTCATTTGGGGTGACTGGATTTTAATCTACAGATGCTTGGCAAATGTTTCTTTGGCAGCTTCATAAGGGATTGAATTTGGTTGAAACCATATTAGAAGCATAAAATTCTGGTCTTTGTGTCAATTTTCCAGGTTTTAAAACTGGTTTATGGCTATCATTCCAAGAAAGAGCAAGTGCTTTATGGAATGGTTTGCCATTAAAAATAAGAATGCCCACCACCTTGGAAATATTTAAAGATACATCAGACAAATACTTTGATAGTTAGGCTTTTAGATTTCCATTAACAGTTTGAAAATTTAAGTAAGGTCTGTGCTGAGGCTTCAAGTTTGAAACATCAGCACAATGAACATTGAGCACTATGAATTATGAATTAAAATACATCTGAATGGCTAGCTGAGGGGATATCTAGGCAGTTTGGATAACATCTTCTGTTGCTATCAATACCAAGACATTGTGTGCCATAAAATGAAATGATTAGTAGATATGACTAAGGCACACTTTATACAAATACTGCCATGATGCCATCTGTGGCCACATAATTGACAGATCGATTGGATCCTGTAGATGTTTCCCAATGCCCATCCTCAGCCCCATTATCACTCAACTTGAATGGAACTAAAACCATCTCAGCTGGCTTATTTCACAAATAAACACAGTTATAGTCCAAGGTCCTGCCTATCCTGCCTGAGATTATAATTCCATTCTTCATATATAAAGCCAATGCCCTACAATAAGAGACATAGTCTAGGGACAAATATAATAAAGGGTGATTGAGTCTACATTCATTTAATATATGCTGGCACAGGCTGGTGTCTATTACATATACTCTTTTTCCTGTGGGTCATCATTGAGGATAGTATTTTTAAGGTAGAACTGAAGCAGTCACAGTTAAAAATTCAGACCATAAATATGACACTATAATGTACTACAGGGGGCAGAATTTACTCCTGTTTTACATTATATGTAAGAGAATAAAAGGGATTGTAGCTTCAAATGTAACAACAGCAGGCATCTCTTCAGTTTAAAATAAGGTAAGCACAAATAGAAAGGTTGCTAGGGTTGTTAGGGGTTCATATCTAAATCTTTCTGCATCCAAACAATGCTTATTATGAAAGCCAACAGTCTGCCACCACCTCTCCTTTGATTATATTCTCCATTTCATTCTGTCCTGGTCAGTTAACACCTCTTCTGCTCTCAATTTAGCAAACTGTTATTCTGGATTGGTATAAAACTTACTTCCTCGGGGATGGAGTACTTTTAATTTCTCATGACATATTGAGAGGTAGCATGGACCCAGTAAGACCATAACAATGTTAATTATGGGCTAGAGCAACTTAACATTTCTCTATTAGCTCAATGGACTAATTATTATCCTATAGCAGATTTTGGCACTAAAATGTCAACATTTTCAGACTATGCAGAGTATCACTTCAATCACTCAAAAGGGGTAAACACTTATGATCACAGATTGGGGTTTGCTGTTGCAGTGGAGATTCTTGCTGAAATGATAGACAAACTTTCTCTCTATTTACCTGGACAGTAATGTCTAATTCTAAATTTTGGTGATCAATCCAGTTAGGAATTTCATCACACTGATACCTTCAATGCCATCCTTAAGACCAAACAGATTAACATTTTTTCTTGGTTCTGTTTTCTTGGTCATTGATTCCCCCCCAAGGCATTGAGTCAGTTAGCCAATGGAAAGGTTATGTGCAGCCCAGCATCTTGTAATCTCAAGTTCATGTCCAAACAACATTGTGTACATTGTAATATTTAATACCTTTGACTTTAAGTAAACTAATTAGTAACAGAGGACTGAAAAGTCTCAAAATGTTTTTGTTAAATCAGCCATAGAATCCAGAATTAGTTTAGCATCTAGACTTGTGAAGTGTAAGGGGCTTCAGTTGATGCAAACATCATTCCTGATGTTGATGACAATTCTGATTCATAGTTCTGAGGAAATTAATCTTTTGAGGCAATGACTTAGTATCCCTTTTATGTTATTAGTTATTTGTGGCAGCATCAGAAAATGCTTTCATTCTATTTATAATGACGTTTAATGAAAGCTGACAGCTTTTATCATAAAGTAACTTATTGATGGTTGTCAGTCTAATTAGTTGTATTAACTACTCTGTTGTTAGAAGCAGGATGACCCCCATAAGTTTTACAGGCAATTAAATAACTATAGTCCAAACTGTGATTAATACAGAATGACTGTAATATATTTGCATGTGTCTGAATTGTTTGCAATATGCTTACACAAGTGTATAAAGAGCTACACTGATTGTAAGAACACCATTCTGATTGAAAAAAGACTGACTTACTTATTGTGTGATATGTTATCCAACACTGTAATGAGTATTATGCTCATAGGTTCCACTGTGAATTGTCGAAGATCAAACCTTAAACGTCAGACTCACAGAAGTCAACATCACAAAAAAAAACAAAAAAAAAACAAAAAAACAGCCCTTCCTGAGCACACACACACACACACACACACACACACACACACACATATATATATATATATATATATATATATATATATATATATATATACCAACTCCATGGTAGTACCAACTTGAAGAAGTTGGAAATCTCCCCAGTAAGGGACATTTCACCTACAGTGATTTCTTATGGAGACAATCTGAATATTGGGAACTGAGCTTCAGGCATTTGATGGTTGAGAACTGAAACTTTATCCACCAATTATGTAGCCATGCTTATAAGTAAATAAACTGTAACTTAAAACATGTTTTATTTCATCAGTGCATGGTTTCTATAAAATAATTGTTAACAATGCCTAGCCTAATACAAGATAGCAGCATGGAGTTATTTTTTAAGATTTGCTACTAGCTTTTGCAACAGCAACCTTAAGGATTGTACAAATATTTACCCAGCTCCATAAAAACAGAAATAAAACTTCTACCAAAATATTTCTGTACCATTATGATTTCATTAAGAATTGCAATAAACTAACCTTGCAGCAATAACAAACTCTAAGCAAAGATACAATTCAGGCAGCATTTGTACTTTAGGAACATTTTATTTATTATAGTGATACAAATAATCCCATAAACATTGCTAATCATCATTGCTGGCCAGCAGGGTGGAAGGTGGTATCAGTCTCGGTAACTAATATTAAACATAAAATGTCACAAATTTTAAATTACTTAGTTGGATGCATATAAATATTAAATAGTTTCCTTAAAATTACAAAATAATATTTTAGTTGATTATAATTTCATTGATAGTATAAAATACAATACAAAAACAGAGAATTTCAGCAATGGTAGAGACAAAGTGACATTATCTGAAACAGAAAATTGGCATTTTGCATGTAAAAATAAATAGAACACTATATTTTAATAAAAACATTAGAAATAGTGCATAAAAATCCTATGCCCAATTCCTAGAGGGATAATATGACAAAATTACACTTGGCATTAACAGAGTTATAATTTAATTGTTACAAGAATATCAGCCTGACCCTTATTAAATAGTTGGTTTAAAATAATAAATAAATAAATCAAATAATGATAACTATTTAAAACTAAGCACACTGATGCTTGCATCCAGTGTGTAAGCCACGATACCATCAAAACAAAATAATCAAAGGGTTATATTTTCATTCATGTATTTTCTCCAGATTTTTTCAAGATGCGATGTTGTGCTACAGTTGTACGCTGCTCTTCTTATGCTTTTTGATTTCAGAGAAATGCAGATCTTGCATACAGGATGCAAATTCTAATGCAGGAAAAGAGAAGAAAACGGTAAGTAATTGGATTTTATTTTTCATATTAAAAAATATTTTCTATGTGCTATGGCAAGTTAGCATATATAGAAACCATATAAAGAGCTCTAGACAGCCATTTACGGATAGACAAGAAGTTACTGGTTGACAGTCTGCTGTATTTTGTCCATGTGTGTACTACATTTGCCTCTATACTTGCAACCTAGGTTATGGCTAAAAATGTTCCAGAAGGGCTCACTTAGCTTGTTAATAACTGATTAAATGAATAAATACTGCCAGATGCACATCTAAATTCATCCGCCAAGCAAAATATATGTATAGTAATGATTGTGGTCACTTTCACAAGATATTATTATAATAACCTGCTTGTCACAGGGAAATGTACTACTGTATACTACACAATCCTATAGATGTCTGAATCAGCACTGATGATCACAGAGCTGCTACTGCTGTGTGTGTGTGTGTGTGTGTGTGTGTGTGTGTGTGTGTGTGTGTGTGTGTGTGTGTGTGTGTGTGTGTGTGTGTGTGTGTGTGTGTGTGTGTGTGTGTGTGTGTGTGTGTGTGTGTGTGTGTGTGTGTGTGTGTGAGTGTGTGTGTGTGTGTGTGTGTGTGTGTGTGTGTGTGTGTGTGTGTGTGTGTGTCTGTGTGTGTGTCTTTTGTCTGCATTCGGATGGAGGTTGTTAAGGAGGTGTAGTGGCTTTTTCCACAAAGATGATCTGCAAATATCTAGAAAGAGAAACAGACTCCCAAACAACAGATTTAAGTATTGCAGTGGCAAGCATTTAAGAGCGAGAAAATGACAGGAAGGGAGCACTCAGGTAACTACCACAAAGTAGATTAGTTAGCAAGATAAAATCCCTGGCTGTGAGTTTGAGAAGAGGAACAATGTACAAAAATGAGAAGTCTAAAGCAGTACTGGCAAGAAAGATTTAAAAGGATCAGGCGATTAAAAATGAAAGATAATAAATGAAAATTGCTACTATTCTGAAAATTGCTATCAGAGCTAATGTTACTGAAGTAACAGTGATATATGTATAATGTGGCAGGCATGACCAGCATGACAACATAATCATTTTATTAGGAAATATGATTCACAAGTGAGTTACAGAGATTAAAAAGAAAAATATGGAGAATTGTCTACAAAAAGAAAGTGCTCAAAGGACCCAAAACAAGCAGAAATCAGCAAAGAGAAACATGGTACAGCTGGGGGAGCAGAAAAGATAACCTCCTTTGTGATGCAGACTATATAGTGTCTCAGTTTAGAGGGAGAAAATAGACAAGCAAAAATATGATATTTGTAAAGCAGAAGAAGATGGGATATTGTTAATTGGGGTGCAACTGGTAGTAGCCATTCCTAACACCATTTGAAATATACATTCTGTGGTCACTTCTAATAACAGGGACTGTCTCACCATCATCGGTGAACATAAATCAGACACTTGGATTTGTTTCAGAAACTGAAAGAAAGGCTAGTCCTGGAAAGTTTTTTTCCCAAATGATGGTAGAAATAAACTCCAGCATTAGAAGATAGTTATATAGTACAGAGCAGAGTACTTGAAAGCCACAATGCATTTTTCTTGATTTTTGCCTTAAAGAGTCCTGCACAAAAATGGAAGCAGGCGTTAAACTGCAGAATCACAAGAATAATTGGGTACATCACACACACACACACACACACACACACACACACACACACACACACACACACACACACACACACACACACACACACACACACACCGACATCTATTTTCCATTTAGAAAGCTGATAACATCCAACAACACTTGAAAACACATATATCTGTATGGTTTACTATCGTTAGTGTGAAAGGCAAAACACATTTTGTTCGCAGTATCGAAAGAAACCACTGAACCCGGAATTCCAACGGCTTCACAATGTCGACCCAAATGATAGACACATCTGGGTCGACATTGTCAGCAAAAAAATCACGTGATATCCATATAGGAGCTGATGTACATCAAATTCCTATATGAAATATCACATTTTTGCAGGGGGGCAAGCTCCCCCATACCCCCTTATAATAATATATTCCAAATCTGAGACTGCACCACAGTGGAGATTTGGATGAAATTCCAATCCCCACTGTACCGCGATCTCCGTACAGTTAGTCGAATACACTTATGCGAATGCACTACTGCGTTTGTATAAGTATGTTCGACTATCTTGTCCAGTTCACATTTTGTGAACGACAATCTGATTTTTGGCAGCATACGTGCCGGCAGATTGTCATTCGCACTAACGATAGTAAACCATATCTGTATAAATACCACTAACATCAAATTAAACAAAAACATGATTTAAAAGAGCTTTACTCACATATACCCTGACATCAGGACTTTGCCCTCATACCCTTGATATATACCAACTCTAAGCTATGTGGGTGTGCAATCATACATGCAATGAAGGGGCTTGCCATTTTGAAAAAAAAAAGATATATTTGAGTTTTATGATTGATAGAATTAATGCAGGTTATGTACAAGGACTCAAAGGCACAAGCTATATTAGCAAACAGGATGAAAGGGACAGATTAGCAATACTGCTTTATGCAGATGATGTGCACTATAAGCAAAATCTGAACAAGAGCTTCAGCAAATGATAGAGGACTGAACTGCAAAAGTAAAGTCATATGGTATAAAACAGAGTACATACAAGAGAGTGGCCATGGCAGTAAATGGGGAAATCAGAGGAAGCTAAACATTTAAATAGAAGGGAAACAATGGAACAGGTTAACAGCTTCAAGTATCTGGGGGATTGGTTTAAGAGAACAGAGGTCTGAATGAGGAGGTCAAAGTTAGAATCAGAGGTGCTGCAGCCACTTGGCATAGACATGAAGAATGCCAAAGAAGCTGAAAAGTCAGGCATCTGAAACAATGATGCAACTAGTACTTATGTATTACGCAGAAACCTAGACAGTGAAGGTAGAGTAGCTGAGCAAGCTTGAGGTGAAGGAGATGAAGTGCTTGACATTGCTGGTAGGATACACATTGTGAGACAGGAAAAACAATTCTGACATCACATTAGAAGCAAAAGCAGCCCCAACTGAAGAGAAGATCAAGGTGAACTGATTATGCAGGAAAGCAGAAGATGTAGTGAAGAAGATGTGGGAGAGAGAGAAAAGAACACAAGATGCCAGGAATGGATCAATTGTGTGAGAGAAGACTCCTGACAGTCAGGCACATCTGTTGAAGAATGTAGAAGAATGGCACTAAATCGCGAGATGTGGCCACAGCTGACATGACAACATGATCCCATGTAGAAAAATGGGAAAAGTGGTTGATGAGTTGATCTACGTGCAGTTTTTTATGAATTCTAATTCTGCTAGATGAATTTTCAATTGAGTTTCTGATTAACTGTTTTCAACGAATTGTGATTCAATGAAATGGTGGTCAATTCAATTATTTATACTCATGCATATGATCGGTATTGAATAACTGGCTTGAATTCATACTGAGATTAAGTATAATGACCCCAAACCATCCCATCCACTGAAGTATAGCATCACACTTCCCCAAGCATGCTAACTCTGAGATCATATGATAATGGAGATGCACAGAAATTTCCTCATATCCACTGTTATATGGGTTACCTTTAAGTGATCAAATCAGCTTTTCAAACATACACATCTTTATTGAATTATCACTTAAGACATAGGCAACCATACCTTTATATAAATGAAAACAAACCATATTGACATATTTTCAGTTGCAAACATTATGCATCACATATGTTCTTCTATACAGAATATCACACAGCTCATTCAATTCTTGCCTTCCTTTAAACATCATTCCTCCTCCAAAACATTGTTCTGCATGTGTTGTTCCACAATTCCTAATTTTTTAATGTAATTTGCTCATACCCTTTTCTAAAGATCCTACTTCCAGTTCTTTTATCTCTGTTACTATATTCCCTACTTCTAATATGGTTGGTTTAGACTTTGATTTCTATTTTCTAGTAATTGCTTTTTTGGCAGCCACCAGAATTGAATTCAGCAAGGACTTGCTATGTCTAGGCAATTCTGATACTGTATCACAGCTCAAAAATCATTTCCTTAGTTATACCACTTTACTCACCTAATATTTCTGATGGAGTAGACAGCAGGGAATTATTAACATCTGCCAACTCATTACACTACCAAAATATGTTCCCAATTACATACTTCTTCTTTATCACACCTCCAACATTTGTAATCTACCTGAGAAAAACTTATTTGGAGTCTGCTTGTGTTATAAAAATAACTATGCAAACACTTCCAAGCAAAAATCCTAAATCTTCTACACTTTGTTGCATATTTGGGAGTTGCATATATGTTTCCATTGTTTCTTTGTGAATTGCTTATCTAGTCTCTCGTCCCAATCCTTTCTAACGTCCTTTGATTGATTCCTAAATTTATCATGTAATATTTTATATGCCTTACTAATTATCCCTTTTTTAACAGCAGCTTCTGTTCTAGATTCGACAAAAAACTCTATTCACTTAGGATTCTGCTATTACTTTCTCTTTGCTTATACTGTGATATCAGTCTTTGGTAGGGTCAAGACAATCTCTAGCCTGCAGTTCAAATGAATTCTTGGCCTCTTTCCATTAAATTACCTTACCCTCTCTAATTATTTCCTGCAAATACTTTGGTTCCTTTGCCAGTTTCCTTCAGTAAATCCCAGCCTTCTCTTGCCTATTTTCTGTACTCCTAATTGCAGTCATCCCTTTCAGACTAATCTCCTTACAACTTTCTCCATGTTGGCTTAGTTTTAAGAACACTTTCTGCTATTATATGATATAATATTCTGCATGATTATTGTTATTCTCCTTAAGGATATGCATCCAGAATCCATCCCAGTCTCTCCTTGTTTCTTGAGCTTCCCCCATTTCATCATCATCCCTTTGATTTTCAATTATAGCTTTCTGCTTGAGCTATGTAGGTGAGCCTTAACTGCGGAGCTCTAAAGTACCCCTTCATATCAGGTGATCCCAAACCACCTTGTTCTGTTGAAAGGATCAACTTATTCCATTTGACACTAGCCCTCATCCCCTCCCAGGTAAAATCCTTCATCTCTTTATTAATTGCTATCCATAACTTATCCTCTGTTTGATACAAATATGCCTGACCCGTGTATAAATCTAAAAGGACTAAAAACATTTTCACTGCTTGCATCTTGCTATCTATATCTTTAAAACAGAACTTCCATTTTCTCAGTTTTTATCATATCTTTTGTTTAGTCTCTTTCCACATATCCTTAGCTGCCATAGGTTCATAAGTAGGTACTAGGCTATTGGCCCTAGGGCCTATATAAGCCTAGCCAAAAAGGTACCCTGGCTTTTGCCACCCAAGAAAATTATTTTCCTGTGCCCCTGTCAAGCAGAGTCACAGAAGTGATCCCCGGGGTGAATTTCCTATCTCCCATCCAATCATCAAGATTTTTCTTGAGGAGTGCTAATGAGGAGCTTTGTTTGATATAGCTAGGTAGTTTTTTCCAGAGTATGTGAAGTCTCTGGGACAGGAATCTATCCCTCCAGCATGATCTGTTTATTGTGGTGACAAGGTTTAAGTCCCTAGACCATGTAGCTCAGAGGGACTGGGATTTCTTTAAGTGGAGCATGTCCAATAGCTCTGGGTTTGACATAGCTTTGTATGTTAGGCAGAGATTGCCTCTGAGTAGGCGATATGTGACGGAGTAAAGCTGGAGTTTTTTGAGACAGTCTATGTAGGGCATCTGTTTGCGGCTGGTAATCCTCTTTGTGAGGTATTTCTATGGCCTTTCTAGTTGTTGTAGATGTCTTGTGAGGTACATACCAAAAGGGGCATTGTACTCTATAATGGGTCTAATGAGTGATGAGTAGAGGGGAACAATGACCTCTTTTTTCCTAGATGAGAAACCTTTTGTGATGACGTGTGCAACATAGAAGGATTTCCTGACTACTGTGGCGATGTGATTATCAAAGGAGAGACTATTGTACACCTGTTTCCCAAGGTCTATTATTACACTTTCAGTGTTACGTAGACTACCACCTAAGTGGTAGTTCATGGGTAAAGAGTTTTTACAAAAAGGGATGACAATGCACTTTTTGGCATTGGGCTTGAGGCCATGGCTTTGACACCAGGCATCTGTCTCAGTGAGGCCCTTTTGTAGGATGTCCACATTGTTAGGAGTTTTGATTATGGCTCCTAGTTAGCAGTCATCTGTGAACTCCATTATCCAAAGATCTTCTGTGTTAGCCTGTACTTCTGAGAAGTAGATACCAAAGAGGAGAGGACCCAAGACTGAACCCTGTGGTACTCCACTCATCACTGGTCTGAAGTCAGATTTGGAGTCTGTTACTTTCACAGTGTGGGTTCTGTCAGTGAGCCAGTTGGCAATCCATCTTGTGATAAAGGGATTTATACCTAGTTTAGTGAGTTTATCTAAAATTCCAGAGTGGGGGATGGTGTCAAAAGCCTTGCCAATATCTAGATAGGCTGTGTGAACCATCTTACCCTCATCTATGGTTTTGGTGACCACTTCAAAGAAATCTATCAGGTTTAGGAGACATTATCTGCCTTTAACAAACCCAAACTGGGTGGGGTCCAGAGTTTGGAGATTGCCAATGTCATTGTTTATAAGTTCCATGATGATACGTTCCATAGCCTTGCAGACCAGGCTCGTCAGGCTAATGGGGTGGTAGTTTCCAGGGACATGGTGGCTCCCCCTTTGTGGAGTGGTAAAACCATTGCTGTACACCATTCAGTGGGCACAAAGCCTGAGGTGAGGCTATGATTGAACATGATACTTAGGTGGTGTGCCAGTTCATTCTGTAGTTCATGTAGAACACAGCCTGGGATGTTGTCAGGTCCCATGGATGCTATGTTCTTGGCTTTGGAGAGTTTGGTTTTTACCTGTGCAGCTGTGATTACAGGAACTTTGCATTCTTCCGGTATAGAGATGGGCCCTTTAGGGGGTGAGAGGGGGGTAAAGTTAGCACTGAACCTATCAGCCAGGATGTTGGCAATATCAGTTGGTTCTGTATATTTAGTGCCATTTTGCTGCAACTCAGAGCAGATCTGAGTGTTGCCATTGAGCGTCTTGACATAGCTATGGAATGCTTTGTGGTTGTCTTTAGAATCAGTGGTGATTTTGTTTTCGTAACTAGCTTTGGAGGATTTTATGAGGGATCTCAACTTTTTACTGAGGCTAACCAGGACGTTCCTCCAATCATGGGATTGTACTCTTTTTTTGCAACAGTTTCTTTCTTCTGTTGTAGAGTTTGTTTATAGCAGGGGACCACCAGATTGGATTCCTTTTTTTGGAGGATAGCGTTTTGGTTCTGTTAGGGATTGCACAATCCATGCACTCGTATGCTTATAAAGTGCATTTGTGTAGGATTCAGCAGTCGTACTTCTATTGTCTGTCTGCATGGGTGTCGTGAGGTTTGCCACTTCTGTGTTAAGAAGCATGAAGTTGGCTTTGGAGAAATCTTTTACGGTGGTTTCCCTAATGGGGTGGGGGCGGGATGAGGATGTCTAGGGTGATTAGCTTGTGGTCGGATCTGACCAACGAGGAATTGACCTCTGGTGTGGAACACTGGTTGCCCATACTGGTAATGACCAGGTTTAGGATATTGTTGCCCCTGGAGGGGGTGTGGATAAGTTGATCCAAGGCACTGGAATTTAGGAATCCCAGAAAATATTGAGCAAATAGTTGGTACATGAGCAGTTTCCCAGTTAATGCTGGGGTAGCTGAAATTGCCCATTATTAGGGTGTTAGGTTGTATCCTAATATTTTTCAGTGTATCAAGAAATAAGGAGTGGGAATCCTAGGGCATGGTGGGGGATCTGTACAATTTGGATTGTGGTCTTACCCAGAGTTAGTTGCACTTGGATAATCTCGGATGCATTATGCTGAGCAACTAGTCTGGAGGTGTGGATATCCTTAATGAATATGACCCTTAGACATGCCTGGATAGGTGCTTATTTATTAAGTACTAAAAGCTGTTTTCCTCTAGACAAGTGAGGAAAGTTGATTGCTGTAGTAATTTGTAGCTTATTTAGTGCTTACAATGAGTTCTGCACAAGTGCTGAGCTCAAAGAAATAGATTTGAGTGCTAAAACTAAAAAACTGGCTAGCTTTAAGGGAAAATTTGAAGAGCAGACTTTATGGCACCAGGAATAGTTTAGCCCTAGCTTAGTGTCGGGGGCTCAGACGTTTACAGTCAGTCCTGGATACAGCAAATCTGTATCTAGACTAGACTACTTCCAGGAAAGGAAGGAAACAAGCTTAGACTCCTTTTGAACCCATACTCCTAAGGACTTTATTTTATCATGTCCCCATAAATATTGGTATTGGTGAACTGATTTGTGTGTGAATATGCAGTATTACCTTTGTTTTATCTTTATTAACTTTGTATCCCAAAAAGACTTGAAACTATCTCAGAAAGTTCCATAACACTGAAATATCCTTTTTTGTTTTATCAGGTACAAAATAATATCATCTGCAAACAAATCCAATTTTTCCTGATTACCATACCAATTATATCCTTGAATTTTTGAATCCCTTATTTTCTTTACCAATGGTTCTAAATATAAAGCAAATAAAGGGAAAAGAGGACAATCCTACCAGCTTCCTCTTTTCAAACAGAACTTATCAGAGATGTACCCACACTTTATAATGTTTGTCTGCAATCCTTCGTTTATCCTCCTAATTAACTTTATTATTATGCCAGGGGATGGAAATGCTTCCTCTTTCCCATTCATCAAAATCCCAGTTTACTCTGTTGAATACTTTCTTTGCATCAAGACCCGTCGATAACAGTGGTATTTTCTTGCATTCTGTTTTTCTGTGGATCATCTCAGTTCTATTAATGTTGTTGAATGTCTGCCTCCCCTCTATAAAACCACATTGATCCATATCTATGAATTTTGATATCAACTTTGACATTCTTTTAGCCATTATAATAATAAAACTTTATAACCATGGCTTGGAATTGAAATGGGGTATACAAAGCTGGATATGATGGGTCTTTACCATATTTAGATATTACAGCCACCACAGCTTTCTTCCAGAATGTTGGTGCTTCTCCTTCTTTTAAAATACTGCAAACAAAACTTTCCAGATCTTTATCACTTTCTTCCATTCTAGTTTCCAACCTCCCACAGGAACACCATCTATTTCTGGAGATGTTCATGTGGATTGGTTATACATCACCATTTTTATCTCATTTCTTCCTGTCCTAACAGTTATTAATTGAGCCTCGTCTACCTCTAACCTTAGCATATTTCATTCTTCCTTAAACATTTTCATTTGTACTTTTTCTTGATTTCTACATTTCTCTGCTTTTACAGATTTTCATAAATTTTCTGAAATATGTGTAATACCCCCTACAGAATCTCTGGTTATTTTCCTTGTTATAGGCTCCCTGCGCTTGACAACAACCCTCTCTATTGTCTGTTGTTGAGTTGTTGTTTTAAAAGCTTTTGTGCTCTGGATTTACTAAAAACAGTTGTTTAACAGCAATCTTTCTAAACTCATCCATATTGTCCAGGTAGCCCCTTATTTTCTCTTTAGCACTCTGCAGTTGTGCCTCTTCTTGTTCTGTGAGACTTTGTCAGTTGTGCAATACTTTTAAATTCTTCAGTCACTCAAAATAATTCTTGTTACTCCTTAAACATAACTCTTTTCTTTTATTTATACACTGTTTATAAACTCAACGTTCATGTTATCCCACTCCCTAACTACATTTACTGAAAAAAATTATATCTTCTCTAATAACTCCTGAATAATTTTCATTACCCATTCCTTAAATCCCTCTCTAACAGATAAGTGGAAAAGTGCCAGTGTCTCATTTTTATTTCATTACCCTACATTTTATTTTAGTTATTATTGGTGTGTGATCTGAAATAGCTATTAGATTTATATCAAAAATTTCAATTAAATGTATATATTCCTGTGAAATATAGTTTCTGTCTAGATTACCCCAGTTTTTGTATGTTGTGGAATAATATCTAAATTTTCTCTGAGCTCCTACTGCTCTATTTATACCTTCCATACCAACTATTTTCCTAAATTTCTCCAAAAATCTGCACTCTTTTGTTATATTTTCCCTTCTAGAAACCAAGATACATCCTCACTGTTGCAAATCAAATTCCCTGCTAAAAGCTGATTATTTCTCCCAGAATTTCCTTAAGCTCCATTGTAGCAGTTTTAGTTGGAATATAATCACATGCCCTTGTAATCCTCCTGCCTTGCCAGTAGCCTCTTACTGCTACATATATATGATTATCTTTTTTTCCTTTTCCCTCTATTATCACTAATGGAGTTCCTCTAGCAATTAATACAAGTATTCTCCTTTTCCTTTGTCTCAGATATTCCACTGAATAACCACCCTAAAATCCTTTCTATATGAAATTCACACACTCAGTTTTTCCCCTATTTGTTTTTTGTAGCAGAGCTATTTGCACTCTGACCTTCTTAATATAGTTCACTATTTGTTCTCTTTTGTATATACCTGTGAGACCATTCACATTCAAAGATAATATGTAAAGATTTGTCATTATGATAAGATGTTATTATTCCCATGTGTTATGCAAAACAACTTTTTAAAATGTCTAAGTTCCAGCCTTTGCATTACAGTCATACACTGATGTTTGGCTGGTTGATCTTTTATACAGATGTTCTTGTCTAACATTTGAACCTATCTCACCTATTACAAGACTTTTTGTTTTAATGAAAACTCTCCAAAAAAGCACCACAGAATACTCCTATAACTTATTAACTTAAGACAAACACTCTTAACTATGTACATCTTCACATAATGAAGTTTAACCTTCCTAATACGAACAATTGTCCCAGACTGAAAACTATACTCACAGGCTTTAATTGACATATAAGTAAAATTATCCATGCTAATATGTATGATACAACCTGTGCTTCTAATTACAATAAGTGCTGTCTATTTTTGTCTTACCTTTATTCATCTCCCAGATGTAGAAAAAAGCTTCAATGGCTTCAGAAAACATCTTTTAGTCACTGAAAAAAGTATTCTGTTTTATTGACCCTTATCAGCTTGCCTCCATAGAAACATGAGAATGAGATACACAGCTGCATTCAGCTACAACATTTTATGTTACACTGTGAACATTTATTTGTTAAAGGAAAACTTTTCATTACATACAATGTTCTTTTGTTTACTTGCTTTCACTTAAAACTTGTTATTAGAACAAGCCAAGGGCCTTTATACAGTCATTCACCTATGCAAATGTCAGAAAAAAGTTATTAGTTTTACTTATATAATACTCTGTATACTTTTACAACCTGTCCTTTACCTCAACAACCTAAGATTACAGCCTAATATCTTAAATATGCCTTTGTCCAGGCTTTCTTCTCTTTTTAAATTGCAGGGCCTACATTTCTTAAAACTAAACAAGAAGAAAGAAAGAAGAAGGGGAAAAACTCACCTGTTTACTTTAGTAACCATACAACACAAAAATAACTGAACATGCTTTACTATAAAACATGCAGTATATGTCATGTTTTATAAAAAATACTGTTAACAAAAATTTCCTTCCTCTTCCCCTCTCATTAATTTTTTTCCAAACATCAATAACATGAAATAAGATATATGCTTTGGAGTTCCCTACAAGTATAACAAAGTAAAAAAATGTCCAGTATTTCCAGGTTTTCTTGTTCCACTATATTTTACACATGTGATGGATGCTTTGTAATCCCACATTTATTCATTAGTTTCCGAGTTGCTAGTTTTCTTCCCATTGAGCTCCATCTCCTAACTCTAGCCCCTGGTTTATTTCCAACATGCTTCTGGTTCTTCTAGCCAACCCATGTGATTTTCTCTCTCTCTCTCAAGCATTTTCCTTTGGAACATTGGAAAAGGTTTCACTGACATAGTCTATCTATGAACTTTATTATCAGAGGAATAAGAAGCAGAGTCCCCTTCTATTTGATATCTCACCTTTTATTGGACCTTAGCATATTCTGCTATTTCAAAAAATGACTTTGACCCTCTAGGGAAAATATTCTCAAGATAGCTGAATATAGCAGCTTGAATTTCACACCTGCCTCTCAACATTCCCTGTTTACTAGAATACATTTATATCTCTTCTGCAGGTGTACAGTTAGTAATCATTTTCCTCAAACACTCTACTGTCTGCAGCTTTTAGTACTTTATCCTTCTGCTACAATTTTGTCAGAATCAACTCTTTCTGCTGGTAGGATTTCATCTTTACTATTAGAAGACTTTGGTACTTTCTCAGGGCCACGTTTGGAGCATACACTTGATGTGTCCATTCAATTAACAACTCCAGCTGTCGAATAGAAGTCCAGTTGTTTATTTGTTCTTTCATAAAATTAATACAGTCTGTTCCTTCCAATTTCTCTGATACATTAGAAAATCTCAGGTTTTACCTATGTGCTCTGTTCTCTAATTCTACCATTTTTGAAACACCTCTTCTTGAAAATTTTCATACCCAGCCGGCCTTTTCTTCATTTTGACCTCTGACTTTAGCAGTTTTATCAGCTCATCTAAATATCTATTTAAGGTTTCTTCTATTTTTTTCAGCCTTTTGTTATTTAAGTTGATATACTCCTTCAGTGTTTCCTTTGTTTTAATCAGCTCTGAGCACATTTGACTTGTTTTTTTTCCTCTAGATTACTGAAAGTCATTTCTTACACCAAAGCTGGAGCTTGAACTGCTTCTTGTTGAACAGTTGCAGGATTCTAACCAGCCAGTATTTCTCTTCATCTTTTGTAGTTGCTTTTCTTTCACGTTCTCTAAATTTCTTCTTGGCTGTTATTCAGGCAGTGCATTTACTAGCCAGTAACTGAAAGTTACCCCAAAACACAAATTCACTGGCTCTCTTTTCAGAGTTTCTTCTTTCACATTGGGATAGGTGAAATTAAGTTGCTACTCAGCATGCAGCCTTGGAAGCTCCTCATGATTAGTAAATGAGGTGGTAGCGCACATCTAGTTGAATGCACTATACTGGGCATACTCCGCTTCTGGACCCATGTTAAAGCTCATGCAAAGTTGTGGTAAGCTTGTCATATGTGTGGATTTTCTCACCTGGTGGGCCCATGTTAAAGTCCTTCTGGGAGTTTCAGTGTGTAGTTGTCCAGTTCGGTCTATATTAGCTAGTTGAACTGTCAAAAGACCAAACACTCTTTCATTGACTGCTAATATTCGAAAACAAAGAAAGCTGAAAATATGGAACAGTATTTTTTTTCCCAGGGGAAAAAAATCTCTGATCCAAAAAAACAAAAAACAAAAAAAAAAACAAATCCACAAACAAAATAAAATAGGGGGCTGTGCCCCCACCTCCCTACTTAAATATACCAACTCGTAGATAGCACCAGAGTAGAGGAAATGGCAAAGTCCCGACAATGGCCCAGCGATTTTTTTTTCCCTGGGAAAAAATTACTGTTCTGGCCAGTCGACTTTGTGTGTTTTCGCATATTAGCAGTCAATGAAAGAGCGTTCACTCGTTTGACACTTTAACCAGCTAATATAGATCCATTCAATCACCTGATTTATGATCGGTTGTTTTATAGTTGTTTATTTGAGTATATGACATATACACGCACGCGTGTGTGTGTGTGTGTGTGTGTGTGTGTGTGTGTGTGTGTGTGTATGTGTGTGTGTGTATGTGTGTGTGTGTGTGTGTGTGTGTGTGTGTGTGTGTGTGTGTGTGTATATATATATATAGATATATATATATATATATATATAGTGTGGAACATTAGGTTATCGATGACTCAAATGATTTAAACTGCAAAAAGGCAACATTCAAACTGATCTCTTTTTCCCAAGTCAGTAAGTACATCTTTTGAGCTGGTATACAAGGATTGTCGTGTACAGCCCTGCTCGATTTGGCAGGTGAGTAGCATATGAATGATTGAAAAGGGAGGCATAAACTTTTAAGTGTCTCTTCTTAAACATGCATATGACTAGGCATCTTATGGTTCTCATAACTGTTTGCCAAGTATTGTTCCTGTGGTCCTATACATGGCTGACAGAGACAGGAAAACAATGTAAAACTTCAAATCTACTATGATCAAATTTGAGATGCATAAATGTACTTATTGTACTATTGGAACAGAAATAATAAGCATCAGACATACAGTACATATGATTACATATTGTTTGCTGTCCTCATGCTTGAAAATGTACCTAGCAATCACGAGAAACAGCTATGTATGAATGTATATATATCTATGTACATTCTGAAGGGGGCATTGTACACAGTGACTAGACCTCATTAATTAATCACTGACTATGATGCCCCACTTCAGTATGTATCTGACCAGGCATATGCAACAACTAGAGTGCCCCCAGGGGTTCCCAACAAAAAGCATAAATAGTGTAGACAACATCTACATCCTTGTACTCTGTCTCCTACTGACTGCTGAGAGGTGATCTATGAAGTGATCTATGCCTGGCCCTCAATGTGCCCTCTGTTCTACCCTGTATGGACCTGTTGCACATCTGTAAAACAAATAGCATTAGAAACACCTGATCTAGGGACCTAAATCTCATCTGTAACATAAGACATGTTGCCAGGACAGGTATGTATGTATGAAGTTCAGAGACTACCCCATCTCTGGAAAAGGTTTGCTATCCATGGGACACAAAGTTCCTTCCTGCACTTACTTAAGCACAGCTTGGATCAGTGGAAGGAGAACTGTAAATTTACCATGTTCTGTCACCTATGTCCCTATTAGAAAGAGGAAGCTTATAAACATTTGATCACCCATACTTACGCTATTCCCTCATAAAAAAACTGCCATTAAACAGTGAATTATCTATGAACCTATTATTTATTTATTTCCTTTCATGGGTTAGTACTAGGCTAACTGCCTTGGTGGGCCATTTAAGCCTAGTCAATTACCCCATGTGAGAATCAACCTCTGTACCTTGTGTTGGGAAGGTAAACCATTATTCCAGCCTTCCAACCCTTTGTTAACTGGGGTAAGTAAACTGGTCCCAACAACAGAACCATTTATAGCCATCGGGTAAATGACAGACATATATAATAAATGCAGAGTTGTAATGAAGTATTCATATTATGTTATGTGAAAACAAGGCAGAATAAAGCAAAATACAAATAAGGCAGAATATAGCTTACATAATACAATGTACAAATAAATTCTGTCTTAAATAGAGTCTTAAATAGAGGTATAATGTGCAGTATTTTATTACCATACGTAACGTGTTTTTGTAAAAATAAAATAAAAAGTGTGATTGTTTTCTTACTATATCAGTATAATCAATGAGAGATATAGTTGCAAAATTAATATAATCATTAGTAATTACTGCACAACAACATAGAGACGCACCATGCAAAGGAATCACAACAAAAGTACAGCATGCGGCATTTCATTTGACATCTGTAATTTTATGTTATAAACTTCCCTGTTGCAATGTCAAAGTGCAAACCAAACACCTTGTCTGGCAGATAAATGCATGGTGAGAACTTGATATGAAGAGGGGGACATCTGGATAAGCTGTTCTGAAGTGAGTGAATGAAGTGTGCAGATAAGGTACTACTGTGTTTTTTATATAACTAAAGAAGCATAAGGTGTGCAGTCTGAGCAATTACAACAAGCATGATTGTCATCAAAAGAAGGAAGTAGCAGTGCAGGAAATATTACTCAGTGGTACTGAAAGAAGATTGTAGACATCTGGACTTCAAGGTGAATTACTTAGTGTGGCTGTTAACCAAAAGGCAATGAAGATGAATGTATGACGAGAGGTAATTAGTTTCATATTATAGCATAAATGGATGCTGTGTGAAACACTTTACTCCCACTCTTTAGATAAGGGTTTATAAAAATTCAGCATTCTCATTATAGAAATGCATCCTTTGTGTGCACAGAGCTGCTCATTCTGTAACTCATCAATTTCTTGATGCAGACTGCTGCAATATCTATAGCCCTTCTGGTGTACAAATAAATCCCTGTGTCTACATAGAGGTAGGTATGTAGTCAGCAAATTTCATTTTGTATTCACCAACTCTTATTGCTGCCTCCAGACCCACATGACATTAAAAAAATGGGCACATCACTCAGTTTGTTGCCACCCCCAGCACTTAATATGTGTCAAATTTTCATATATATATATATATATATATATATATATATATATATATATACATAAATATTGTTTTTTTTAGATTTGCAATCCTATCTGTAAGCAAGCTACATACATGTTAAGGGCATTAATTTAGATTGTTATAATATAACCTGTTTGCAGCATTAGAAAGAAAAGAAAAATAAAAAACGATGAAAGAAAAAAAAATTCTCCTGACTGACAGTAAAATTAACTTTATTCCATAAACAACAAGTATAGAGCGATAGGTTGATTTGATTCACAGATCCATCAAAAAAATAAAAAATAAAAATAAAAAATTTAAAAAAAAAACTTAACTTATTAAATTATTACATTAATTACTAGACTAAATAAAATTAATAATAGATTAATTATAATTGTTTGCACATTAATACTCTTTTAAAAAAACAATGTTCTTCCCTTCAAACAAAAAAAAAAATATGACTGTAGATATATGTACTAACAAAAGCATTTACTAAATAGGTTCACAATAATTATAAATATGATATAAAAATTTAAGCAATATAATATTTACATATATTTTATTTATTTTATTTATTTATATTATGATGAGTTGAAGATATCAGTATCAACCAAAGGCGCTTATCCTTGTGTATGTTTATGGAAGTATATTTTTTTTCTACTGTCAGGAGAGAGAGGAGTTTTTTTTTTTACACATCATGGGTGAGACCTGCCTCTTTTCTGCTAAACTATTTTTTGGACTTGTGAGTTTAGGTCTCTTGATCAGAGCAGTTACATCTTGTGTTTTTGTTTTATAATATAACCTGATAAGGCCCCAGTGCTTCTACTGGTGCGCAGAAAAAAATGTACTCTGAAGAGTATTAAGAGTATGTCTGGCTACACCCTTGCAGAGAGGTACTCAAGATTGTTTTTACTTTTCTTCCTCACCAGGGATGCTTATATCTTTCACTTAGTGTAAGAATTAGGGATGAAGTCAAAATGTAATGAAGGACAAAGGCTCAGAGACAAACTTTAAATATCATTCTTATTTACTTAGAAAGCTGTTGGAATAACAGGTTTTGCTTATCATGCATTTTCTGAAGTACATGAAATCTGAAAATCATAGGTCTGTCATTATTTAGTGACTGTAGTACTTAATTTTGCAGAAAGCAATACATTTTATGAGGAACCAACCAAAAATATGAGACAAAATTAGAGACATTCTGTGAAATCAGAGATAGATGAGGCCAAGGGCATGTTGTTATGATCTTCCACTCCTTCATAGTGTGCACACACACATACTGGTTTCCCCAAAGAATTCTCCATTCTATCATCTTTTTCATATACTTTGCATGCGCACACATGTACTGGTTTCCCCAAAGAATTCCCCATTCTATTATCACTTTCATATACTTTGCTGCCTCTTCATGTAGGTTGTTGCAAAATGCATTCCCTCAGTATACAAATTGTTACAATGCAGGATTGTTTTATCTCTAATATTTCTTTATCAGGCAGTTGGTGCAAAGGAGTAAGGCTATGAGTTGTTAACAAGCTGTTTCTTGTAGCTAAGGGTACAACGTTTTATTTCTACCATCATTTGCCTAGTGTACAAATTTGAGCAAGTTAGCTAACCAAACAGTGCTCCTGGGTTGCCCTTAAAAGGAGACACTTGTGTTCAGTGGGCTTACTTGGTTAACAAATGCATAACATAAAATCTACAGATAAACATTACAGGTTGGTGCTACATTATGGCATATTCCAATAGTTTCTTATAATATACGTAGACGACTAACATCATGAAAGGCCAGGGTGACTCATGTTACTCAAGTCAAAAGTTTTCCAGAGAGTATGGAAGTATATTCCATTTGAAGTTACACTATGCTTCTTTGGCTAAAATCACCACTGTGGCAAATTATCCTTCTCTAAGAATTAACCAGGAACATTGCTAGTCATCACAGACATGCTGCACGGACTTATTCCTAGACAGTACCTAGCAGTTTAACCTATAAATGGGTTTAAGTTCTTAAAGCATGGAAAATGTTCTTGATGGAATTACTAGACCAAGGAAGTCCCATGATGACACCAGAGATGGCACAATTATTAGCCTCACAAATAGCTTCTGTAAAGTCATGGACTAAATAAAACTCCCTTCCCACTCCCTAACCCTTAATTCCCTCCTGCTCCCTCGCCACAGCTGCTTGCTCAAAGTCAAATTCAAGTACAAGCTCAAGAGGTGCTCCCTCCCCACAGCTGCTTGCCTGAACTCATGTTCAAATCTGAGCTTGAGCAGTAGCCTACCTACACGGTACTTGAGTACCTGGCTGTGTCACAACGTTTTTTGAGAGCTTGGGACTCAAGCACCTGTAGTCATCCCCATAAAAAGTGATTTTACACAATACAGTCACAAAATCTATTCACTCAGCTTTCCAGAGACAACATTTAACATTTGAATAAACCCCTAGAAATGAAAAGTATTTGTAGTAGAATAAAAAAAATAAAGTTAGAAAAAAAAACTAAAGGAACCACTAACCATAACTAGGCAGTCACAGTATGGCATTACCAACACAAATAGACCTAATTGACAGCATCTGAGCTAATTAAAAATAAATTATCTAAAGCTGCAATTAAACTATAAAAGTAACAAATTCTAACATGAATTTCACCAAACTACTAAAATTCATCAAATTAACTATTTTGTAAAAAGATGCACTTTACCATTCACACTACTGTCCTTTCCTAAAAACCAGAACAAAATTCTGTTCAGCAGAACTTAAAACAATTAATGCAGCCCACAGAAGTCATTCGAAAATACTACTCTTAACACCAGAAATACAGAAAAATGGATAAGTGGAATGTATGCACTCAAGCAACTCAACTGGTTAGAACTCCCCCAACTCCTACACTACATACAACTGACAATGGTCCATAACATCCTCTCAGATCCTGAAAAAATACCAGTCCTACAAACTCTTCTTCAACCCTATGCTGCCAATAGACCACTCCAATCCACCAACAAACACCACATAAAAACCTATATATCCAAAAATCAAACAGGGGATTCCCTGTTTGCAAACTACATAGATAAAATCTAGAATGAGCTGCCAGCAAACATTATCTCCATAACATACCTAGCTGTATTCAAATCAAGCTTAAAAAAACACCACCTTAGCAAGTAGCTTTGCCCCTGCTCTAGCCCTAGCTGACAGCTACCAATTCTCACTCCATAGCCACCTCTCCAACTGTTCTCCAGACTTTTTCACAGTCTCACCTACAGTCCTTTACTGTCTCACACCATCTACTATCAACCTCTGTTTACTCAGTTTACCCAGTTAAATACTTATAAACAATGAATGTACATCTCTAACTCTGGCTTGCATATTATTTTATAACATTAGAATGTTATTTACCTTGCAAATATGGATTGCTCATTGATGCCTGAATGCAAAATGGAATATACTATATGACTTTTGCTTATACTATAATGTTAAACCTCTCTCTGACTAATTTCCTTATGCATGTATAAAATTTCTCTAATATCTTAATGTTTGTATAACATGAGATTGTATACCACATTACACACTATTGCTACTTGGCCTTTGTTGACTTGTATTGGTTACATTTATGTTGTTATGTTTTGTATGTCTTTGTTCTAACTGGAGCTTTTCTCCCTGGGCCTCCACTGAAAAAGGACATGTGTCCAGTTGGACTTTCCTGGTAAACAAATGTAAAATAAAAATAAAAATAAATAAACATGCAGGGGGTCTGGTTTGAGTGATACCTGATACAGCTTGTGCTGAAGGATTAACAGACTCAAAAGCCACTCATCAGGAAATGTATTTCATACATTATGCATAATTTCCAGGGCAACACTCATGTATTACACACACACATACACACACACACACACACACACACACACACACACACACACACACACACACACACACACACACACACACACACAAACATACATGCACATGTGTGGCACTCATGCGTGCACAGTCTATCTCACACACATGCGCGCACACACACAGGATCATCTTTACTTTATCCTTGCAGACATTGGCTTGAGTATTTTTAATATAAGTAACAAAAAAAGTACAAAATATCAATAAAATCAATCCTTACTTTTTATCATACTATGTGAAGCATAAATATATTATATGCTGTATCTTACTGGTGTAATCCTATTCCTTTTCAGAGCAGGAAGAGATAATGCTTTCATGTTTATTTTGCAATGCATAGCAGCTCATTTAAACTTTTCATGATGATGTGCACTTGGTAAATGATAATGCAGCATTAGAAATCTTATTTTGTTTCTGAGCATTGTGACAGAAGCAGGGCTGTCAGAGTACAAGTACATTTTGTGATAACTTCTCTTTATGCAGTTTGTGAAATGACTTAGACCAACTTTATATGTATATATATATATATATATATATATATATATATATATATATATATAGTTGTTTAAGGACCATTTTGGTTATGTAGTGTGTTATCAGTCTCAGTAAAGAATAAAAGGCAATATCATTGCAACAAAATGTCACAACCCCAAACAAAACATACTACTACTACTAATAATAATAATTGGATCATAGGATCACAGGAGATTACTAGGCTATCAACCAGGAGGTCACTTTAAGCCTAGCCATTTCAACCCAATGCAATGCCGTAGTACTAGTGAATACCTAAGATTGCATTTAGTGATGACTACCCATGTCCAGGAGGATTGTGGGCATTATCCACGGTAAGAATTTATGGTGCCCCATCCACTCATACAGGTTCCTCTTGAAGGGTGTCATAGAGGTGTTCTGTTTCACATGAATTGGTAGCCTGTTCCAAAGATGTGGAAGTCTCTGGGAGATAAATGTGTCCCTCCAGCATGCCCTGTTTAAGTCACAGGCCATATTTAAGTCCCTAGACTCATTTGATTTATGGATATGAAGTAAGTTCATCAGGTTTGGGTCTTCGGTTGCTCTGTAGGCCAGGCATAATTTTCTCTTAAGAAGTCTATATGATATGGAGTACAGTGACAGGGACTTTAGTCAGTCCATGGAAGGCACATGGTGGAGGCCCTTGATCCTCTTTGTTAGAAACCTCTAAGGTCTCTCTAATTGCTGCAGGTGCTTAGTATGGTATATACCAAATGGGGAATTATACTCAATTATGGGCCGGATAAGTGCCGAGTATAAGGAGGTTATAACTTCTTTTGCTCTTGAGGTGATACTTTACTAATCAAGTGAGCTATGTGGAAAGTTCTTCTTACAATGGTAGACACGTGGTGGTCGAAGTTAAGGTCACAGTCAACCTGTGATCTCAGGTCCCCTACCACTTCATGGGTACTTAGGGTATTGTTGCTGATTTGATAATGTGAAGGGACTTTGTTTGTGCCGAAGGGAATGATGATGTATTTCTTTGCATTCAGTTTGAGACTGTGACTAATACATCACTCGTTGGTCTGTGTGAGATCATCCTGGAGTATACTGACATCATTTGGGGATTCAATGATTGTACCTAGTTTGCAGTTGTCTGCAAACTTGGTCAGCCACAACCGTTTAGTATTGACCTGAAACTCTGAGAAGTATATACCAAACAACAGTGAGCCCAACACTGATGGTAACTGGTCTGCTGGTTGATGTGGAGTTACCCACTTTGATAGTGTATGTCCAGTTTGTGAGCCAGTTGGCAACCCATCTTACAATGAAGGGGTTCATATTCAGTTTGCTATGTTTATCTGTAATACCGGATTGTGGGATTCTGTTGAAAGACTTTGACAAGTTGAGGTATGCTGTCTGCACAGATTTACCCTCATCAATGGCTTTGGTCACATTTTCAAAGAAATCCACCAGATTTAACAGGCAGAATGTTCCCTTCGTGAAGCCAAATTGGGTAGGATCCAGGGTTTGGAGGTCACCTTTGTCTTTATTAATGAGGTCCATAATGACACGTTCCATCGCCTTACAGATGAGACTGGTCAGGCTTATGGGTCTGTAATTCACTGGATCTGTTGCTAGGCCACCATTGTTTAGGGGAATAACTGTAGCTATTTTCCATTCCACAGGAACAAAACCTGTGGTTAGGGTATGATTGAAAAGGTTGCTTACTGGTGATGCTAGTTCATGTTTTAGCCTGTTTACAAGATACCCTTGGATGCCATCTGGTCCCAAAGAGGCAGTGCTCTTTGCCTTGGACAGAGCTTTGAGGACCTGCTCTTCAGATATGTAAGGTGGGGGGTTTGGGGAGGGTTTGTTGTAAGTTAGGAGGGGATAAAGGAGTGAAATTTTCACCAAACCTCTCTGCTAGCAGGTTCGCTATCTCTGTGGGGTCAGTGTGTGTGATACCATTGGCCACCAGTTCTGCACATGCTTGGGTCCTACCCTTTAGGTTATGTACGTAGCTGTAAAAGGCCTTATGGTTATCCTTGGCAGTACTTGCTAGGTTTCTCTCAAAGGAGCTCTTGGAGGATTCGATAAGTTGTCTTGTTTCCCTGTTAAGGCTGAGGAGGTGCTTGTCCATTATTGGGTCCTTGTCTTTGTTTTCTTGGACAACAACTTTTTGCATTTATTGTAGAGTTTGTTGATGCTGGAAGACCACCATGGCAGTTTGATTTTACTTAGGGCTCTGGCTTTGATTCTGTCTGGTACAGCTGAGTTTATACACTTATGCAAGTGATTGTAAAGGGCTTTAGTGTAAGCTTCAGTGTAGTTACCGCTTTCAGCTTGAGGTGGGGCTTAGAGTGCATTTTACATTCACCGAGAGGGTATAGTTTGCCTTGGTGAAGTTTTTTAGTCTGATTTCACCCTTTGTGATTTCTGGTGTTAGTATCAGTTTGAAGGTGACTGATTTGTCATCAGTTTTAACTAATGAGGGTCCAACAGTTGCAGCAGTGTGCCTGTTTGACATGATGATGAGGACCAGATCTAGAATAGTTGCTCCTCTTATAGGGGTATGGACAATTTGCTCCATGGCATTTGAATTCCCAAAGTCAAGGATCTTTTGTGCTAGTGAGTTTGGGCTAGAGTAGGTTTCCCAGTTAATGGTGGGATAATTGGAATCCCCCATAACCAGTGTGTTTGGTAAAATCTGGATTGTCTTCAGTTTTGTTAAGTAGGCTTTGTGGGTGTCGTGACTCATGGAGGAGGATCTATAACTGGCTAGGACTTGAATGGGGGTCTTACCTACCATAACCTGGACCTGGAGTAACTCCATGGAGTTGTCCAGTCTAACTAGATGGGAGTGACTTTATCTCTACTATAGATCAAAACACTCCATCGTTTGTTTTTTACACATTCATTTTGTGGTCTAAAGGTGTGGAAGGCATTGCAGCCTTGCAGGGCCAGGGTACTCTCTGAGCCCTTAAACCAGGTTTCTGTGACTGCACACACATCTACATCTCCTAGTGAAAGAAGTGCGTCCAGGGAGTCCAGTTGTTTGTTTAAGCTCTTAACAACATGACCCTTATTTTGCGCTGATTGGTTGATTTCACATCAGTAAAAACAAGCTGACTGAAAGCTAAATATCTTCTCTGGTATTTCATTCATTTCAAGGTTTATTATATCAGTGTTAGCTGTACAGTTGGAAGATGAGGTGGACCTGGATAAAATGAAATGATGTCATCTTATTTTTATCAGCTGGATTTTTAACTGTTTTACTGACATATGCTTTATGAGTGCTTTTATGTGTTGGTGGAATAATTTAATTGGCTATCAGAGATAATGCTCATGGAGAAAAGTGTAGAAACCCTTAATTTCTTTATCCCACAAACTATCCACTTTTACCAATGCTTTGTTTTATTAACATACCCTTTCAGCTCTTCACAGTTTATTTGCACACCTACACTTTCCAACCATACCTGGTTAGAATCAAATATACTTGAGTGTTGTACACTAAGAAGTCAGTCATAATCTGTCTAAGCATTATTATTACATTTGGATGTATTTCACATGCCATCATGACTGTTCATAAACATAATAAGAAGTAGGGTGCTTGAACCCCGAGGCACTCTTTCAGTAACTGGTAAAGGAAATTCAATTTTCTTTGTCCTAGCACTAAACTTCATTTCATGTCTTTCTATATTAGTCACTTCATCCATAGCTTTTTAATACTTCTCATCTTTACATTAAATTCACTTAATTATTTTTTTTTACTTTATCTTTTGTAGGTGTACATGTGCGCTTATGGACATTTTCTATACTTTACCTTTGGAATCTTTTTGTCTTTAGAATTTCTGCTTTGGTAAACTAAACATTTCAGTTCTTTTCTGAGAACTTTCCTTCTATATTTCATTTATTTATTGATTTTTACTATTGCTATTTTGTCTAGTACTAAAATGAAACTATTATCACAACATTACTTTTCATGCTATAAATGTTGCATTCATTTATATTGCTTTGCTTAATTTCATAAGTACAATTAATTTACAAGTTATTAGTAAAGTAAATGTCCCCATATGACATATAACAACAGATTATTCAATATTTAGCATTAATGTAAAATTCCAATTATATAAATGTGCCTAAGTCAATAAACCAATTTGCAAGTTTGCCAAGCAATCTTTTTTATTTATTTCACAACTGATAACCCTGTTTTAAGTATCATAGTGACAAATGAATAGCAGTGGCAAAAGTAAACCTGTTTTTATGTTATAACTTTACAGTTATCTGTCTGATTGTTCTGTTTTTTTCACAATCATACTTGCAATATTGTTTTGACAAGCCAAAATAATTTTAAATACATAATTATCACCCGATATAACCGTCTTGCATATCAGTTCTTACAGCAATATAACATGGAAATATTTTAACTCTTTTGATAATTAAAATGGTATCAGTCAATCTTACAGACTCGATTTTCTGACTGCCTAAAAACTTTTTGCACGCATAGTTAAAGAATTAACTGTATCCCCGTGTTAATCAGGATTAGAGTGTACATAACCTAAAATAAAAATTAAAAAGTAAAACAAAGGGCAAGCCCCAAACAATTGACTTGCTTGTTTACATAGCAATTGTCAGTAAACTAATAACATAATAAATGCTGAAATTCAAAACAAATAAGTATTTAACACCTTGATTTGACACTGCAACAAGTCTCACTCTTACCATAGCAATAGTTTCCAATAGCTGCATACAATATGTGTACAAATTCTTCCATTGCAAACACTGTCCCTGTGATATTAGAAAGTGATGTTCTGAGGATGAGTTTACATAAGTATTCTCCAGGCATAGCACTCACAGAATACCATACATGCACTGTTTACATTCATAATATGGGCTGGATTTGAGTTAGGCTGCAAGTATTCTTCAGGACAGTCTTCAGTACATATACATATTCCAGTAAGAGGAATGCTGGGGTAAAGCCACCCACATAGATGAGGAGTATGCAGATGGCAACATTTCCTTTACATAACATACCCATGTTTTATGTTATTTTCTTGTCAAGAAATAAGTTTTTCAATATTCATAAAGAAAAAAAAGTACATATTTAAACCTATGGATTAAACCACTAAAGATATGGAGCTGATGTTGGGCCATTCATTTATTTATTATTTATCTACTATTTGTTCACCGGGTAAGTTGACTGGTCTGTTGACCCTTTTCAGCCATGACCAGAGCTCTAACGACAAGAAAATATACGACAGTCGTGTCAATCAAAATTATCTATAGAATGAGTACACAGCAAAATTTGGAACATGACGGTAAGATTCAACACAGATAGGATAAGGAGGTTCAGTCAGAATGTGTTGCGAGAAAAAGGAATAGAAAGTGCAAGCTAATAAATGCATGGAATGCAGTGCCATCATACATATAATATATAAACTATTGTATACATGTGAAACAGTCCTCTTAGCCTCTTAGAGAAAGACATCTGGACAAAGCCATAAATAATAGGCGGACAATGGCCCAAAATAGGGGCAATTTTTAATTATTTCTCTTATAGTTGATAGACATTGACATGGATTTTCTGAAGGGTATGAAGTCTGAAACTCAGATATTTGTCAATATTTACTGAATTTAATCCTCAATGATTTGCCAGAGATTGGCCAGAAAAACAAAATTTTATGAGGAACAGACCAAAAATATGAGGCAAAAACCTGGACTTTCTGTGAAAATCTGGACAGTTGAGAAGTATGAAGTGAAATGTATGAGTATAAGATCACACATTATTAGGCTGAGAAAAGTTTCTTAAATGAGTTCTATTATTCATGATAGAGTATGCTGTTACCTAACCATTGTCATGGCAGCAGTTGCAGATAGATTCAGTAAAGAGATGCACTTTAAGTGCATCTTTGAAGATTTTAAATGGTTTCTAGATTTCTTACGTCAGTAGGCAGGTGGTTCCAGGTAGCAGGATCTAGAGAAGGCTCTCCGACCAGTTTTAGATGGAAGGCATACCACAGAGAAATTGTTGTCCTGTGTACTTCTGAGTATATAAGCATTGTCTTGCAAAAGTAGTTTCACTCTTCAAGGGGAGCAGTGATAGTGTTTTAGAGCACTGTAAATTAAAGCACTTGGAAGAAAAGTGTCCTTATGAGGCACTGAGAGCCAATTGGAATTTTTTAGTAAATTGTATTTCTGCATCTTCAGTTTGGTTAAGTAGGCTTTGTGGATGTCGTGACTCATGGAGGGGGATCTATAACTGGCTAGGACTTGAATGGGGGTCTTACCTACCGTAACCTGGACCTGGAGTAAATAATTAAACTTCAGATTTTATTCTCAGCAGTCTGTATTCTGTGAGAACTGTGGGCTAAATGCATAATGAGAAAAGGAAGGCCATATTCCAGTTTGGGTGTTAATATATTTTTAGCAATGGCCCTGAGAGCAGTGGGTGAAAGGAGGTGACTGGTCTTGTAGCAAAGATTTAATTGAGCAAGAACTTTATTAGTTACAAAATGTGTGTGTGTGTGTGTGTGTGTGTGTGTGTGTGTGTGTGTGTGTGTGTGTGTGTGTATGTGTGTGTGTGTGTGTGTGGAAAAGAAAAAGGTAGGGTCTAGCATTATGCTTAGGTTCAGAAACATTCTGAGAGAACTCATCAAAACTCAGGATAAACATTTCAGTAGGACCTGAGTGCATTCATGTCAGTGGCATAAGTGAAATTAATTTTCCCTCAGTCATCACAACATACAAATAAAGACCAAAGAAGGGCAATTTCCGCTCTCCCTATAGAAACGTGAAAACAAGAGAGAGCACTACATATACCATGTATCTATAACTCTGGATTAAGGAGAAGAAAAGTTATAGGATCTTTTTAAAATGAGTGGCATGCTGAAGTTAAATGGACAAGTGGAATATAACACGTAATCAAAAAGGTCATGGTAAATGAGTTTAGAATATTTTCCTGAGTAAATTAACTGCAGAAAAGAGGAAGACAGTCTATGGATGATGCCCATCTAGAATTTAACAAGGTATTTTATACACTTTAGCATCTAACAAAAAGCTAATAATAATTAGCTTACCTAAACTCTAGTTACAAAATGGGGTGGTCTGGGTGTGAGACTGACTTTCAAACATATCAGAATTTCATAGTAAATGAATTGTAATTGGAAGAAAAGGGGTTATTGGATTGTTACTGGGGTACTACTGGGCTAATTCTAGTTTTCCTCAATATCTTTACAGGTAATATATCTGAGTAGTTATAAATAGAAGTAAGTCTTTGCACTTGACACATACATTTATAACAAGGCTGACACGCATTTTAGGATAGTAGGGTGAAAATGGAATTAATAAGGTTGTAAGAATAGAAAAATGTAAGACAGGCTAGATTAATTGCAAAGAAAATTTGATGGAATACACTTAGGAAAAATAAACTAGCATCCACTCAGCATCATGACAGCCAAGTGATTAATTATGTACACACTGACAAAAAGAGTATTCATATTACTGTGCTTAAGGTTTATCTTTGCCTGGGGGTGTAGGACTTGCCCTCTAAATATATAGTTTTGGTAGCCATGTTGTTCTCTCTTTGGTGATTGACTGTTTTCAACTGTGTGATGTCAGGCGGACTGCCATAGAGCCAAATAAAGTGCAAAGACAAGGAAAGAGAAATGACTGAGGCAGAAACCATGACATGTGGGAAGGAGGGATATCTACAAGTCAGTAAATACTCTCCTTCTGGCAGAATAGTGCAGCAGGCAAAGTCCCTGAAATGTAGGTCTTACAATGATTTTTAGTCTCGGTTTGGGTTGGGAGTGCCTTCTGTGTGGAGTCTGCATGTCCTCCCCGCTGTTGAGTGGGCATTTGAAAGACATGCGTTGAAATGGGCGTGCCTTCGTTGAAGGTTGGGCATTGGGCTGGCAACTCGACACCATAAAAACGAACTGCCAATCATTAGCGGACCGGAGTTCCGCTGTGGCGACCCCTAACCGGGAAAAGCCGAAAGACAAACAACAACAACAATGATTTTTAGTACTTTGTAGCTATGTTGCAAGATTGTAGGTATGAGAGCTGTAGTTCAGCCTTACTGGGTGATTTCTTTTTTCATCAGTATTATGTGTCCATGGAGTTGGTGTGTATAACAGAACATATGGATGAAGTTCTGCCACACAGGGGCTACACAGAGGCTTGCCTCCTTACAAAAAATGTTTTCTGTCATTTAATCCACAGTTTTAGCAGGTACCTTTTTCTATGCGTTTGACTTGGCTGTTTTTTTTTGAAAGGGGTTCTCTTTTGAGATCTCATAGTGGATTGTAGGAAGGACAATTGTGGCGATCATTTCAGATAATATAAAAACAGACAAACAGTAAGAAAAGTCAACAAAAATGTGAGTAGGATACTGATATGTAAAAAAAAATATCTCCATTAGAAAGAAAATAGTTGTTTTGTCATGCTGGCAGGTTCACCCCAGTTTGGAGAAATGCATACAACTCCTCAGACTCCTACTCAAGAAATATGCAGGTAAGATGGAGGCAGTCTGGACAAAAGGCACATAGTTTATATAAAAATACAAACTGCAGGAACATAATTTACGCATTTTATTTACTCTTTGTTGACAAGGTTAGTCCCACTAGGTCAGTAGTCTTTTTTCTGGGGAGACCCAAAGTGGTACTCATATTGACACAGGGATGTCTTCTAAATCCACCTGAGCTACCACCAAATCAGGCAGATGGGACCTAGGTTTCATATCTCATCCAAAATGACATGGCGTATATGTTTGCCCTACAAGAATGGAAGTCCCTAAGAGAAAAACAGAGAGAGGGTGACAACACTGGGTGAAATATGAATTGGGGGACATAATGTGATAGATACAGCTGAGTATCTGAAGCAGGTCTATATGCATAGGATGGTCATTTTTTGAGCAGATGTTTAAAGACAAGGAGCCATAGTTTACAAATTAGGGAAGAGAGAGAGAGAATTCAGGGACAAGCTAGGATATATTTTTTTTACAGAACAATTCTTTTCAGTAGATAGGATGATAATATGCTCTAAAACTGTGATAGTGTTGAAGAATACACAAAATCTGTACAGTATGATCATGCTACTCTAAAATCAGGAAAAGGGCAACCTTTTTGAGCACATTTCTGATGTAAGAAAGGCATCTAACATCGTTTTAAGCAGCTTTCAGAGCTGCTATGCTCTAGTCTCATGCAAGAACACAAATAGCAGCCACCACAAAAGAGCGATGAGAAGCTAAGCAGCTTTAGAAGTTATAGTACACTTCACTCTGAAGCAGCTTTAGAAGTTATAGTACACTTCACTCTGAAGCAGCTTTAGAAGTTATAGTACACTTCACTCTGAAACAGCTTTAGAAGTTATAGTACACTTCACTCTGAAGCAGCTTTAGAAGTTATAGTACACCACTCTGAAGCAGCTTTAGAAGTTATAGTACACTTCACTCTGAAGCAGCTTTAGAAGTTATAGTACACTTCACTCTGAAGCAGCTTTAGAAGTTATAGTACACTTCACTCTGAAGCAGCTTTAGAAGTTATAGTACACTTCACTCTGAAGCAGCTTTAGAAGTTATAGTACACTTCACTCTGAAGCAGCTTTAGAAGTTATAGTACACTTCACTCTGAAGCAGCTTTAGAAGTTATAGTACACTTCACTCTGAAGCAGCTTTAGAAGTTATAGTACACTTCACTCTGACACTTTTTTGTATGTATCAGGGTGAAAGTGCATTATAGCTTTTTAACCCCTTACAAGACTAGAATCACAATTTACTTATGGTCACTGTCTGTGAAGCATCACTAAATGTTTTAAGCTTTTAAAGCTGTAAATAGATTGTGCTCCTACATTTCCTGTTTATCCTCTTTATCTCATCGTGTACAGAAACAGCTACAATTTCATGCACTGTGAAGAACTGCATGCCAGTACTGAGTGAGCAACAACTTTCAAAGTTATACAATACTTAATGCTCCTACATTTGTCACTCTCTGTCTGTCTGTCTCTCTCTCTCTGTAATTGCCAATACAGTAAGCAGGCAAATCTCCATGCATTCAAAAAAATTATGATTAATTCTCTCTGATCAGAATCGGGTAGCTATATATCGTCAGAGTGGAAGTAATAATTCACCTCCCAAGCTTCCTTCTTGTGGTGAATTTATTGGCATGCATACCTTGAACATATAAGTATTTTGTTATGATCGGTGCCCCAATCATAATCCTCTGTGCAAGGTACCTCTTAGTAAGTGCAGACATTAATGGACAGATAGCCTCTCAGGACCAGCAGCATCAACAAAAGAGACTGGCAGGCATTGTAAAACTTTCCTTATGCACTTCTGTGAGCCATGGTAAGATGCAAGACTTTTTTTCCCTTAGCAAGCACACATTAATTGCTCGTCTTTTGTGGCACATAAGCATGAAAAAATGAACTGTCTTACTTATTTTACTATGTTTATCATTTTTTTACAATTTATTTCCATGAATTTGCTACTGATACCTCTTTTTCTGAGCATCGTTTGCAGTGGCACTTTTGCCGAAGGCTGGTTTTTATTGCGTTCTTGTAGTAACTGTACTTTGAGGACAGCTGCAAACTGTAGCTTGTTATGTTGTACAGCAAACACATCTTTTTGTCCTAAAAACATAAAAAGAGAAACACAGATTAGAATCATGCCTGTGAGTTCAACGTATAACTGCTGTTCACAAGGGTGTGGCTAAGGCCTGATACACTGCTTTCATATCTGTGCTAATTTAGCATAAAACAAAAAAAAATGCTAGCCTAGTAGGACTGAAATTAAATTATGAACTTCTTAAGTAAACTCTGGTTGTTTTCTGATATTCATTCTTAGGAATATTTATATGATATTTTATTTGGTGTCCATTTGGAAAAAGGAAAATCATTTAACCTGTAAGGTGCATTAACAAACAACTAAGAATAACTTGTAGAAAAATGTAGTCAGATATAGTTCAGCTTAAACTTTATGTTAAAAGCCTTCTTCCTCTCTAAAAAAAATGAGTAGGTGGTAAGCAATAATATATACGTTGTTGAGGAGTTCAGTGACCTCTACTGATGTTTTCCTATTTTAGGTGATGATTGGCACAATGGTTACGATATTCACCTCACAGACACAAGGTACAGGGTTTGATTCTGACTATGGCCTATTGGCTAGGCTTAAAAATGACCCTTTAGAGCATTTGGCCTAGTATTCACCTAATAAGTTAAAATAACTCAGTTTGGAAAGTATTAAGCTGAAAGTCTAAAGGTCCCTGGTTCAATTCCAGATTTCATGGCTAGCCTAGTAACCTCCTATGAATCTATGGACCTTTATAGAGATTATGATGCTTCACTTATGAATCCCCAGGATCTGACTCAGTGAGGATTTAACTCAATAAGTTCAATTATTTGGGAACTCAGCCTGATGAAAAGTTGTATATACTATTTCAAAGGTCAGACAAGCATGAAGAAAAATGAAATTCCCAAAAGAATAGGAATCACTGCTGACATACAGTTAGAAACCATGTTGGCAGTGATCTCTTAAGAAAAATAGTGATTGGTGGAGTTTATCAATGGGGAGCTGAACTCAAACAGATGGAATCTGATCCAGATGGAACTCAGTGAGTTGTGATGTAGACATTTGTGACACCAAAGGTAACATTTTGTTACTGATATTCGGAAGAGAAAGAAATGACGTATGGCATATTCTACATAGAACAGACATAAATGGAGGCACATTTTAGTATTGAACTGAAGTCTGCAGAGCCTGATTTCATCACAGATTCAGTGGTGAAACTGCTACTGAACTCACAGAAATTTATAACTTCAGTTCAATGAAAGCTGATACCACCGGAGCTGTTGTTCACCTCCGTGAAAAGCACCTGTTAAGTTTCTTTACCTTCAGGTAAGCTGACCTTGGAGTCTCTTATTTTGGCTAAGGATGCAACTTTCACTGTTGCCTGTATGTAACTGACATATATAGTGGTTAACATGCACAATGGCAGCTGTCTAGCAGATAGAAACCTTCCTCTGTCTAGACTACACTTTGGTCCTCACAATCCTTTGTTTGCTGGTGGCCTCCAGACAGCTGGAATCCTCACTACCTCCCCCAGGATGAGTAAGTCAGTGCTACTGGCTCAGTCCCACTCTCCCCAACATAGTTCTTCCAGTACCTAAACCGATATTCAAACCTGAGTTGTCTGGGTCATAGCCAAGACTTTATCCCTTTATGCCATGGAGTCAAGGTGCAATTTTCTTGAGAAATTTGCTAGAAAAAGTCTAATTCTTTGAAAGATACTGTCCTATACTGTTAAGTACCAACAGCAAGCCTACATAATCATTAGACAACTCCTTTTTTTTTTGCAGTTTGGTTCACAGCAAACATACAGACACAATATTTGTTCTAACAAACTCACTATATATCAGAATCATACCTTTAGTCTGCTTATGTTTCAACAGAAGTAAAAATAATACTTATTTCTAAAAAAATGAAACTCTCTTTCATTTTGCATGTTAAAAAAAAATTGGTATGTGCAGACTGATATCCACACATGTAATATGTTGTTGATATTTTGTCTTATGCTCTTAGCTCATGAAATGTATGTATAAGGCACAGTATCCCAGTTTCTTGTCCTGAAAATTTTATAAAATATTAGAAAGAAATTTACATATGGCATTTGTAAGTCAAGTCAGATTAAGATCAGACATTTAAAGATGTATTTGTGTAGCTGTTTTCTTTAGTCAGGCCTAAAATATTATGTGGCATAAAAATTACACTAAATTTGTTTTCCTTATAATTGATAATGCAGTTGCCAGCTCCGCTGCCAAAGAGGGATAAAGCCCTAACACTTGCTCTGGGTGACCTGGGTTGGATTAGCGATTCAGATGCCAAAAGGAACTGACATGAGGAGACTGACAGAGAAGAGTTGCTGCAGTTAACCCACAGAGAGGACCCTGTTGTCTGTGCTTGCTCTGTGGCATGTATCACTGACAATGAAAACTGCATGTGTGACAACCCAACATGTATCCACTCATCTACATCTACTGCAGAAGTTGCATCATGGCATGGGGACATAGGTGCATAAATAAAAACCCTACTCCCACACTGAATGATTCAAGGCACATGTAGAAGGCCACTGTATGACAAAGAGTGCCAATGACTGCATGCTGGGGGCAGTCAATTAATCCCCCAATGATGCAGATATCCTTCAGGTGAGTCTAGATCAGACAAAAGACTGGTACCAGAACCATGGGCTAAAATTAAATGCAAAATAATGTATCTGTATACCCTTGGAAAAGTCAAATACCCCTGCAAATTACAATATCAATTGCATGCCCCTTAGAGTGGACTCCAAGATGAGAGATCTATGTATACAGATAGATAGTAGCCTGAATTATGACTGCCACATGTCCACAATGGTGAGGAAATCCTTTTATGTGGCACAACTTATAAGTAAAGGTATGGCATCCAGATCCAAGGAAATTATAGTCTTGCTGTACTCAGCCCAAATTAAACCAATAATTGAGCAGAGTGCACCATTTGGCATGTACTTGACGAGGCACTTAGAGCAACTGGAGTGACATCAGAGGCTCCTCACAAAGAAAATACAGGGTGTAAACAACATGAATTATAAGGACAGACTAAAAGCCCTATGCCTTTACTCTGTCTCCTACTGGCTATTAAGGGGTGACCTGTGCCTGACCTAAAAGTAACTCACAAATCCAGCCCTGATGGAACTGCTACATATCTGCAAGTCAAATAGCATGAAGGTCATCCAATCTAGGGATCTAAACTTAGTGAATCAAACAAAACATGCTTGAGAGACAGATATGTGTCTCACATATTGCCTCTTCTTTGGAACAGGGTTCCTGTTCAAATTAAACACAGCCCTTCCCTGGCCCTCTTCAAATGTAAATTGGATCAATTGATGGGGAATACAAATTCAAACCTGGGGTAGTGCATATGTCCCTTATGGGTAGGGGCAATGTATAAGCTATTCAATGCACAGGCACAAATCCATACCATCCTTTTGCCACTAGGGGCCATATTGGATAAAATCCGGTTACATTCTCTAGGCTTGTAAGGGCCGTTAAGCCATTAGCCTAGCAATCTGCTGTGAACTTATCAACCTATGAACCTATTTCACTCCTTTTAGCACCAAGTTGTCATGTGCAAAGAGAACAAATTGGTCAGTGGGTTCTCATTCTTAAGAGGAACAGATGTGGTAGTAGGGTGAATGAGAGAAAAGCTTGACAGTCATGTGGTTTAGAGGCCCTTCCCTCAATAAACAAGGAAATAAATAATTAAATAAACAAGATTTAGTAGCTGATTTGTATTTAAGACCGGCAGCACAATTTAAGGATATTTTATATTTTAATGGTTTGAAAATGGATATTAAATGATTCAGTTCGAGATACAGCCCTTTTTTGCTATATAAAGAGACCAAACCATAGCAAACAAACAGCTAGTAAGGAGGGCACAACTTTCTTGAAAATGGTCAGTAGTTAAGATAGTAAAGATAGATGGTATTCTAACCTTTGCTATTGGGTAGATTTTAAAGATAGATGGCATTCTAACTCTGACTATTATGTACTGAACTTTTTTTTCTTGAGGCAGCAATATACTTCACTAGATGAAAAACTTAACTACTCCTGATATAGGAAATTATAAATAAATCTTAAGAAGGGGAAGGATACTAAACAGGCTGATACAGCTTTTCTCTAAAGTGAGGGTAAGGTGGTGTGGGCAAAAGAGAAGAATGTGCTGGTAGGAACTAGGATAATATAAATATCAAACTGTATTAAGCAACAATAATGCCCAAAAGAAAGAGCATTACAGGGTGATAATGGATGGCTCAGGGGTGTTATGAGTCTTATGCTAAAGGCAAAGGCCTCTTTAGCTACTGAAGGTCCATTATTTTCCTGTAATGCCCAACCTGTATGGTATTATTGCACTTAGAAAATGTGCAGCTAGTTATTTTGAATTTGTTTTATTATATTATATTATATTACATTATACTTTTATGCAAAATAGTTCCTTCACCTAAGTTTCAAAGATATGTAAGTATTATTAGAAGAAGTGTTTTACAACCAAAATATAAGCTATGAAAGTATTTAAATAATGTCTATACACATACACACACACACACACACACACACACACACACACACACACACACACACACACACACACACACACACACACACACTCACATGTAAACGCATGATACAGTTGCAGTGAGAGACAGAAATTAACTTGAGGTAGGCCAAGACGATATATCTAATATGAGTATTATATCTCTACAATATACATTCTACCATGTCATATTGCTTGCTGGATATATAACAACCTGTGTCTCTTCAAAATGAATACACCTTAAGATGGTACTAAAGTAGCCAGATTTTCTTACAGTTATAGTACACTTATTTAGAGCATAATTATATCTGAATACACTGCACAACATGTAATTTCTTTTCCACATTTTATAATTTCAGTATTCCATTTTGGACATCTGTGTCTTTCAAAGTAATCAAAATTCTGTCTGGAGTGCAATGAAAAACATTGTAATACATTCTAACTATAATGGTTAGACTTACTGATGTAGACAATTATGCCTAGTTCTGCAACACTGTTTAAACAGGTACTATTATTATTGCAGTCAAAGTAATGTACAACATATTCATCTTCTTTAAAAGAATGATCAATAATCATTTCTAACTGACCTGCTGTATATCATTATAGAAATCTCCTTCATTTTGCACACTTGCTGGTTAACCCTATAAATATATCTTGCTGTTGTGAATGTCTGACAGTATTTATGATAGTATGTTAAAAATGAAAAGCAAAATTATTTTTTAATGAGGGAAAAAATATACTGTTTAGTATTGCAAGTTGCCAAGTTGTTTCCTCTGCCTCTAAATGTTAGGTTGTTTAAAGCAAATTAACAGTGAGATATTATTTTTATAATTTATATTTGGTACTTGATCAAGAGAGGCATGGTAACTGGTGTGTTGACCCCTAGCCATATTTATGGTGGTGATAGTATTACCTTGTCAGGATGTAAAATGTGGGGAATTGAAGAACTGTACCATTCTTCCTTGGGGAATTGTGTGTGTGTGTGTGTGTGTGTGTGTGTGTGCGCGCACGCACGCGTTATGTGTGTGTGTGTAGAAATAATAATTTGATTGAAATGCAGTTACTATAGATAAGGGTCGCTGGAAGAAACTGTGGTTCACAGAAAATGTGCTATGGGAGTCTTGGACAAAAACTTGGCTGTGTAAATAGTCAGTGTGTAGTCCTAGTCTGTGTGTGTGTGTGTGTGTGTGTGTGTGTGTGTGTGTGTGTGTGTGTGTGTGTGTGTGTGTGTGTGTGTGTGTCTGTGTAAGCCCATACTGGGGATGACAGTGCATATTCTCTTTTTGCTGTCTGGGCAGGTTGCATTTGTTGAACTGGTTACCGAATCAGAAATATGCATGTTTTGTCTTGGTTTAACCTGTTGAGTAGCAATGGTGTGACTCAAGTGTTCATCCTCTGGAGACCAGCAGACCTATTTGGGACAGTGGAGCAGATCCAAGGACTGTATTCCATGTCACATATCTAGGCAGTTCACTGGCTGGCACAGGTGGGATTCAAACCACATCAGTGTTAGACTAGTTTTCATACTATGAATAACTGTATTTTTCATATTAGAAAGTACTGCAGTAACAGTTAATTCATAGACATGTCAGGACAGCTGCCACTGCTGGAATATGTGACTATAAGTGATCACAGAGAATCAAAATTATGATTCTGAGTTAAAGGAAAACTTTATCCTGTCACTAAAAATATAAATACATTTTCACCATAGCTTAGTATTTTCTGTAGTACAGATGTAGCAGAATCACTTAATTTCTTATACTCCAAAATGGCCAGCATGGGAACTGTCAAGCTGACAAGATTTTTGCTTTCAGTCTGTTTGTCCTCAGCTCTTAGTGCAGCTTGGAACCCTATAATATGATACAGTGTAGACAAAATAAATTCGTTTTTTTCAATTAAGTTATAGGGATATTGATGTGAGTCATTATCTTCTTAGATGACCTATGAAAACAGTGTTACTACATCTTTTTATCTGACTTAATCTGTGTTTCCTGTAAGTTGGGGAAACACATCTCATTGTCTATTTACATCTTCTTTACAAAACAAAAAATAAACAAATAAATAACAGTTTTATTAAATGTTCAGAGATGTAGTCCTTAACAAATTCCAGTTATTCTCTCCCCCACACTCTTCCTAACTGTGAATATTGTTAGGTCTCTTCATTGTCTGGTGACCGATAGTTATTACTTCAAATAGCTAGTAAGGCAAATGCCATGTTTAGTTTGTTGAGTTGTTGAGTTACATGGATGAAAGCAATACTACAAATACCAAAGTATTTACAGGTTTGCTTATGCAGTGTTATAGTACAAGTCAAAACTGCTCTCCATAATATATTTCTCTAACAGCTTATTCATTAGCAATATTTCACCTGCCAAAAATGATACATTTATCAGCTTGCATGCAGTACTGTGGTAGAACTCATCTCTGCTCTCTGTGCAAGGATTCCTCCATTAATTAACTCCATAGAACATAGCTTCACTTTAGCTGCTAATATGTGCTTTATAGCATTTTACTAACTTCAACAAGAAATAATCGCAGGATATAAAATTGTGGGTGGTGACTAGCAAAAGAAACAATAACATGCACGCTGTCTAGCTTATATTGTGCATTCTGAGACAAATTATTTTTGAAATGTGATATCTGAACAAGACAAAAAAGGGTAGGAACCTTCTTAATCAGTGACTACTATATCTATGCTCACTTAAACATCTAGGGGATATTATAGTGAGAATAAATAAATGGGAAAAGGTTAACTAAACTGGAGGGTACAATCTTCATTTAGGATGAAAATGACAACAAGGTTATAATTATTCTTTTTCTTTTTTTTTTTTGTGCACGAGTGCTATCCTGAATGATTCTTCAACCTTATAAGTAAAGATGGCACACAATTAAACAGTGTGAATGCAGTGCACACTTAATATTAACTTTGTTAGCAAAACAGTAAAGTTATGTAGTTATCTGACTTATAAGAGCATCAGTCAAAAGTGTGATGCAAATTACAGTAATGTAATTATTTATTTTATTTACTATTTGTTCACCAGGTAAGTGGACTGGTTTACTGAGTAGAAAATACATCACAGTCTTTGAATTAACAATATTATATACAAAATGAGTTGTTGTGTCTTTCGGCTTTTCCCGGTTAGGGGTTGCCATAGCGGAACTCCGGTCCGCTAATGACTGGTAGTTGATTTTTACGTGCCAAGTTACCAGCCCTGACGCACAACCTTCAACGAAGGTATGCCCATTCACGCATGTCTCCATGCAGAAGACGCTCTAGCTGAGAATCAATCCGGACAGCGTCTTACTGTGAGGCGACAACGCTACCGCAGCACCACCACCGCGGGTTTTCTTACAAAATGAGTATGTAGCAAAATTACCATGGCATTAAATCTGGATGAGTGTGTTTGAGAACATTTTGATACTTATGTGCAAAGCTTCCTATTTGATTATGTGACCATGGTTTTGTGAATTTATTATTCTAAATTTCTGTTATCATTGTGAATTTTAATAAAGACATGAGAATACATTAGATCTGGGTGAGCAGATCCTTCCTTGTCAAAAATAAAGTAATCCTTTTGGACATTAAGTAGCTTGGCATCTGAAACTTTCACAGGCTACTAACTTCTTCCTTTTTACCCACAGTGCTCTGTAAAAAGACCTTCCGCTCCAGATTTCAGTCACAGCTCAGTAAAATGAAACAGAATAACCTGACTATCATCAAAGACCTGTAGACTCTGTCAGTAAAAGGGAAAATGAAGGAGAGTGGGTACGTTAATAGGGACGAACCTGCCCAGTAAATAGATAATTTTCATGTGGTGGCTGTAGTGCCACAGTTATGCCCAAAAAATGGGAAAAAGACAAGGCTGTTAAGCACACTACAAAGTGGTGTTAAGACTGGGTTAAGAAAACTTCAAAGTGGTGTTAAGATTGGGTTAAGCATACTTCAAAGTGGTGTTAAGACTGTGTTAAGCACACTTCAAGGTGGTGTTAAGATTGGGTCTCTCATTGGGGATTGTGAAACTGCCAGTCAGCAAAAAACAGCAGTAGAAAGTAAAACCACTTTAAAAACTGTTAAATTCTTTTCTTTGGCAGACTTATAAAGAACATCTGTGGTAAAGAATGAAGTATCTAACAACATTTAAATTAATTCATTCTTCAGGGCATACATTATTTCTGCTTGATGTGTATTTAATGGCACTAAAATATTTTACTAGCTTTCAAAAACTTTGAAAGCTGGTAAAACACCTTGCACTTCTAAACCTTTTTTCTGTTTTTCTTTAATGGGTACTACATGAAGCAGATAAAGCTCTATGCACTACAAATAATTATGATTGGGTCTCACTGATCACACCCTTATTATGTGTTCTTGACATGAATTCCAAGATTCACGTTGTGAGGTATCAAAGGGAATCAAGTAGCCTCTGGATATTACTGTCCTTATTTACCTCCCGTGAATGATGATCAGCCACAACTGGAAGTAGAAGGACAAATGACTACAGAACTTCCTCCAGAGTGGGACAGTCAGGAAAGGTCTCAAGGATTTGACTGCTGCCTTCCTAAAGGAGTGACTTGGTACCCTTGCTGCTACTGATTGTTTCTTCCACTGTGCTGGCAACTGTTCTGAAAATTACCATGGCGACATTTGATCCTTCCAGATTTCTGGTTGTTTTGCTGCTCTTAGCCACACTGAAACTGCTGCTGGCATGGACTCTGCTGTACCCTAGAAAAGGCATATTGCTGGAGTCTGACATTTAACTATTACAAAGCAAAAGACTTTACCATCCATTTCCATGTTGTCCATACGAGCTTTTACATTTGGTACAGAAAGAGCTGACCAGCTGAAGGGCATTTCCAAAAGTCATCCCATTGTCCTTAGAAAAGTCAGTCAGGTGCAGACAGCTGCAGTAGTAAAATGCAATGCCAGCAGCTACTGCCCGAACTGCACAATCAGCTGAATTGCATATAAGTCTCATGGTGAGGTTGGCAGCTAGTCACATAACTGCCATTTGTGACTGCAATATAAATTTAATCTATCCATTCAGCAACTCATTCAGTGACTGGATCATTTCACCCACAAGGCCTTGCAATGTATGAAGGTGACAGTTTGCTGTCTCCAGAGAAAACATTGAAGATGCATAAATACACTTCCCAACTCTCTCTCTTTCTGTGGCCCTTAATTCTTTATCTGAGGGGATGGACAGCCGGACTCTGTGGTGCTGGACCCTTTTTAAGGATAGCTGCAACTACAACAAAATCAGTTTTGGGAGGCAACAGATTCAGGCTTTGTGAGGCTAGACAATCTTATCTGGTTTCCTGAGGATATATGTCACCACAGCAGGATTTTCCTCTGCAGACTTCCTTCCCATTCAAACCATTTTGCTTATGCGGGGACCACCCAGGATAGTTTCTTGCACCATCTGCAGAGAGTTTGCAGATCTATAAACCATCCACCATGCTGGTTCTTCATTACATATATCTCTCCAAATTTGGGGTTGGCGGGAGGTATGGAGGAATCTATGCCCTTTTCATTCTCAATATCTGGTGTGGGGACTCTTGAAAAAAGTCCACATACTTCCTCTTTCAAATATGCTTCATACTTGTTCATGGAGGTGATGGGTCTGAGATGATGGAGAAGACTAAAATGGTCCAGACATTTGGGAAAGATCCTAAAAAACATTTTGTCCCCTCTGTCCTGCTGAATGAAAATGTGGATAGACAGAGATTCAGAAAAGGAATGCTTCTGCTTTAACTTGTTGTAAAAGTAATCTGGAGAGGAAGGTCTTATCACAGAGCATTATTGGCAAAGGTGGAGGGGCTTGTAGCCTGGGAAACTTTCAGATGCCAAGCTACCTAAAACCTAATAGATTAAGCCTTCTTTTGACAATAATGGTCCTCTTTATAATAGAGAAAGACCAATGATGCTTATCTGGATATGAATAAAAATGTTACCATATCTTTGCAGGAATTTTCTGTCTTCAACTTGTTAATGCAATGTGCCTAAAAGAAACACAATTAAAGGATTAAACAGGAGAACCAACAACAATGCATTGCATCTAGGTTATAGAACAACATAATAAAATTATGTGGTACATTTTCTCTTTCTGGTTCTAAACCTGTGGTGTTATCCTGTTACTGTATTACAGATAGTTCCAGCAACCATGGTTACATAGATTGCAGCAGTGTTGGTTACACTGAAATGTATTTTCTGTGGAAGTCTATCCCTCCCCTGCATTAATATGGGTCTATATCATAACACTGAAGTTCTCTAACATCGAATGTTATTATATCGAACCCCAAACACCGAAATGTGTAAACATTGAACAGTCAGAATAGCAAATTTTTTTCCCAGGGAAAAAATTTGCTATTCCGAGAAACATACATACACACAGCACAAACACACACAAAAAACAGCCATCCACACACATACACTTAAAATCCTACACCTAAACTTTACATACAGTACTAGCTATCCACTTGCCTTAACCCAACCCTAACCCTAAGGTCCGTCACTATCGCACACTCACCTCACCCGCGCCCTAACCCTAACTCACCTAACTCGCCCCCTAACCTACACACAATCACACGCTTACCTGACCCACGCCCTAACCCTAACTCACCTAACCTGCCCCTAACCGTAACCTACACACAATCACACACTTACCTGAACCCGCACCCTAACACTAACGTCCACACAACCGCACACTTACCTGACCTGCTCCCTAACCCTAACTCACCTAACTCGCCCCCTAACCCTAACCTACACACAATCGCACACTTACCTGAACCCGACCTGTAATGCTCCAACATATCGAACGCTGAAAACAGCAAAGCCACTGCAACGGCCCACCAAATTCTTTCCCTGGGAAAGAATTAGATGTCCTGCACCTTCGCTGTTTTCAGCGTTCGACATTACGGGTTCGATATTATAACATTCAATGTTAGAGAACTTGATGTTATAATATAGACCCCATTAATATTCCCTTGTACCCACCCCTTCAGCTTACACACAAACACACACACAGACACATATACAGTCAATTGCATATATATATATATATATATATATATATACACATACAACAGATGTAGAAGTACAGAGACAGTCTAACATATACAGGAACCACACACACACACACACACACACACACACACACACACACACACACACACACACACACACACACACACACACACACACACACTCAAGTGGCAAGCTTTTATAGCCACTTTCTTGACTGTGTACACCTCATGTATTATTGTGATCAGATGAATGAAAACACACACACAGTACAAAGCATTGCATTTTCCCCTCAAGATACACACACACACACACACACACACACACACACACACACACACACACACACACACACACACACACACAAACATACAAACACACACACATCTGATTTCATTTTATTTACTTACTTATTTTTAAGAGTGAGGAAAATGCCAGATAGTAGTTGCTTGTCACCAGTGTTTTAGTTTTATTTTTCTTTTTTTTTTCTTTTTGTACTTATGAAGCAACCACGTTTAGCAAGTGTAAACAAAATGGTGGCATTTTTTGCATCTATGCTTCATGGCATATTTGTTTTCTAATAGCATATCATCCAAGGTCCTGCCCATTTTCCAATATAACATACATTAGCGGTGGTGGTGCTGCGGTAGCGTTGTCGCCTCACAGTAAGACGCTTTCTGGTTCGATTCTCAGCTAGAGCGTCTTCTGTGTGGAGACATGCGTGAATGGGCATACCTTCGTTGAAGGTTGTGTGTCAGAGCTGGCAACTCGGCATGTAAAAATCTACTGCCAATCATTAGCGGACCAGAGTTCCACTGTGGCGACCCCTAACCGGGAAAAGCCGAAAGACACAACAACAACAACAACAAACATACATTAATCCTTCTCTTTCACTTTCTTAAATCAGCATTCCCCTCTGTTTCAGACAAGGCAGTAAAACTATCAATGCAATGAACTTACCATTTGATGCCTTTGGTACCCTTCCTCCATTTTTGGCAGCATATCATTGGCAATGAACATTGATGACTTTTATTAATATGGTTCACATGACCCACCTGTTCTTTGAGTGAGACTTTGTAAATCTTACCCAGTTCATAATACATTAATTAATTAACTATCAAACAATATGCTTAATCTAGTAACACATTCAGTTATCCAGAAGGCTATATTTCTGCAGATTCTCTAGTAGGTGTCTTATGCTTTCAAGTTCATTCCTATCATGTTGCGACAATATTGACTGTATCAAAAGGTTTCTTATTTCTCTATAGATATTGCAACATAAATACTGTATACATTCAAAAGTTAATTTTATCCAAACAAGGGGCTACCATAAATCCTGCTCTGGCATAGATACACCACTGTCATACTCCAGCTAATAACAAGTAAAAACAACAGCCAGTCAATGTTTGCAGATAAATAAATGCCGCACTAGCACAGATACCTTAACATAAGGTGTTCACACAAATAAGCAAATAAAGACAAACTACCTGCTTTTCTGACTGCCAATACTTTACATTGTGACACTAATTGAATGCTGCTTCAAACATTCACATAACCAAATCAGTACAACCGCCTGCAATCACTGATACTATCTGACTTCACTATACTTTTTTACCTTGTGACCCTAATGGAATGCCACTTCAAACATTCATATAAGCAACTCAGTACAACTGCCTGCGACTAGTCAGACTTATCTGACTCAGTACAACTGCCTGCGACTAGTCAGACTTCTCTGACTTTACTATACTTTTGTTTCTTCACTTATTTGTTAGTCAGCAATACTGAGTACTGCACATGCATGATCAGTGGTTTGTAACTTTGATAAATTTCATATTCCGTAAAACACAGAAAAAAACTGTTGCAAAAAACACAAAATGGCCGCCAAGGTGTCCAGAAACCCAGTTGTACTTTCGTACTTTGTTCAAATTGTACTTTCGTACCTAAAATAAACAAGACAAAGACCCACTGGATAAAAACCAAAATGTATTCACACAAACAGAAAGCTGGTAAGCGCTTTCAACCTGAACCACAGAACTTCATCAGACAATGACATCAATTACAATGCATCTTATATACCTTAATTCATTAATTAAAAAATGTAATTCAAGTAGTTCGAGCAGCTCCGATGGTATCAAATATGGATGACTTCTTAGATGAATGTGATTGTTTGAAAAATATGTTTCTAAGAAGAGGTTATCCTTTTAAGTTGGTTAATGATATCATTATTGAAGTAGTGAACAAGAGAGAAAGGAATTTTTATTCACCCCTGCTAACTGACGAGCATATACAAGACCAAACAGCAATAGAGGTACCTATTAGGATAGAAGACAGTAATGAAAGGAATTATAATATGTCCTTCATATCCAATTTTACTGTTGATAGTATGGATATAAAAAATATTCTAGAGAAGAATTGGATTATTCTGAAACAGGAGAAGAATATGAGACAAGTTATAGATGTGAACCCAATAATGGTATTTAGGAGAGGAATGAGCCTAAAAAAACTCCTTTGAAAGGGTTAATAGTGGAATAATGAAAAGGAGTGGTTTTATGAGTAAATGTGGCATGTGCCATTTATGCAAATATATAAAGGAAGGAGATGTGTTCCAAATTAATAAGAGGAATTTTAAGATCAAAGATAAATTTAATTGTAATTCAGAAAGAGTAGTGTATTGTGCAACATGTGATTCATGCTGTTGTTATTATATAGGAAAGACGGATAGAAAATTAAAAAAACGTATTTATGAACATTTATATAAAATCCATAAAAGGAAGGATACTAATGCCTTAAGTAAACATGTGACAGAGAATGAGGGACACTCCTTTAAGTTTTTTGTGCTGGATTGTATATGCACTGATATTAGAGGGGGTGCTTGGTCATTACTTCTGGAAAGGAGGGAACTCTATTAGCAACTATTTTTAGATGCCACTAATTGGCCTGGTTTGAATGAAAGTATTGCCATTAGTTCCCTTTTAAGAATTAGGGCCCTAATGAGATAATATCCCATATAATATATACCCACATAGTCCAACAGAAGTGTTATCATACAGCTGTGAATATTTTGTACCTGTATATACAATTGGAATTTAGGGCGGCCACGGTGGTGCAGTGGTTAGCATTGCCGCCTCACAGCAAGAGGTTCTCTGGTTTGATTCTCGGCTGGGGTGCCTTCTGTGCGGTGTCTGCATGTCCTCCCTGTGGTCGTGTGGGTTTCCTCTGGGTGCTCCGGTTTCCTCCCACATCCCAAAGACATGCTGCAGGTGGATTGGACACTCTAAATTGGCCCTAGGTGTGTGTGTGAGTGTGCCTTCTGTGGAAGGTTGGGTGCCGGGCTGGCAACTCGACACTGTAACACTCCACTGCCAATCAATGTGCGGACATGGTGATCCGCTGTGGCAACCCCTAACCGGGAAAAAGCTGAAAGAAGAAGAAGATATACAATTGGAATTTATTATAGACTTGCACATGTATGCCTTGTTATAGAATTTTATATTTTATATATTTAGAGTATTTAGTCATATTTATTATTTTAATGTATAAGAATAATTTATTCCAGGTTTTAAATTGTACATATATACATGAGTGCATTAGATACACATATATATATTTTTTGGTGGCTGCTGTTAGGTTATATGTTGACAGTGTCTACATTATGTTTTTCTACATTAACAGGAATATTCCTTTAAGGGGGCGTAACTTGAATTACATTTTTTAATTAATTAAGGTATATAAGATATATTGTAATTGATGCCATTGTCTGATGAAGTTCTGTGGTTCAGGACGAAAGTGCTTACTAGCTTTCTGTTTGTGTGAATAAATTTTGTTTTTTATCCAGTGAATCTTCGGCTCATTTATTTTAGGTATGAAAGTACAATTTGAACAAGGTACGAAAGTACAACTGGGTTTCTGGACACCTTGGCGGCCTTTTTGTGTTTTTTGCATACATTTCATATTCACCAAGACCAAATAAAAACTTAAGAAAAAAGAAAATAATTAATTCACGGTTCTGAGCTTTTATTATTTCTCAACACAAAATGAACCATAGGTTCTCTATTAAGGCTCCCTCGGTGCAGCACACACATGTATATATATATATATATATATATATATATACACACACACACACACACACACACACACACACACACTCATATATTTATATCCATGTAATTTTATATATATATATATATATATATATATATATATATATATATATACCTATATATATATAAATCTATATCTGTATCTATCTATCTATCTATCTATCTATCTATCTATCTATATAGATCCATGCATACTCAAACCTTTTTCCCATTTTGCACACAGAGACAGATTAGTAGTTACTAGACTGAAGTGGGAACATAAAGGCAAAAATATGCCATTAAACTGTTCAGGTCTAGGAAATATTAATGTGACAGACATAAATTAATATACTAACAAAAGACAGCTGCCTGCTAAATTATATTTAAAAATATAAGAAAAATAAGAGACAGTAAAATACACATGTAGTGCATAATGCAAACAAGCTCGACAAAGAACAGTTCCTTTTTAAGACATTAACTATGGCACTGAACAGAACATGCAAAGCAGAAATCTTAAGCTTGCTCAGCTAATACTGATAACAGAAAGTGGCTTACAGAGAAGGCAATGGAATGTAAAAAGGCAAAAAATAAAAGTTTATACTCTTTTTGTATATGGTAAATAACTTACCTCATTTTTGCGACATAATTCTGCATCTGCTGAATCAATACAATTCTAAAATAGAAGCAGATAATTAAGACTTTTATTAAAAACAACTAAAGAAAGAAAGAAACAGAAAATTGCAGAACACCAATGAATATAAAATGACACCAGGATTACACAGTGGTAAGAAGAAATACCTTGCTGTAAAGGGGCATGATGCGATAAGAGAATGTCACTTTAAGTGAATATTTCATACTTGTTACTTGTATCTGTTGTTATTGTAGCAAGGATTAGTCAAATATTGTCTGTTTATATGCAGTCTGAGTTTCATACAGTTTGTTCTACAAGTGTCAAAAACAAATTTGTGGCAAAATACTGATGAACAACACTGAAGCTGCAAGCTTGTGTTTACCCAAACAAAACATACTTATGGCTAACGTCTTTCAACATGCTTACACTGGATCTTTTTGTAAACTATATATGGTTGATATATGAAAGCAGAATTCATCAGCTCACATTCAATGTTTCTGTTCTACCATATAAAAAATTCCCCAACTGCAACACAACATTGAAGTGCACAACTTATTTTTCAGAACTGGGGACACATTCTAAAATCCTGTAAATAAAAAATAAATAAATAACAGCAATTTCTTATTTGTGATGCTCTTGAGAAAAATTTTTTTTTTGAAAAGCAATCTACTTTATTAGAAAATGCTCACTGAAGCAACAATCTAGGTGAAATTCAAAAATACCTTGTAGGCTACACCAGGCCACAAGTCTCCTTGAGTAGTCTGCAAGTTGGATGCTCCAGAAAGGATTGCTAGAATATAATTGTATAGGAATGCTTATATCCTGTTTAAGCAGGTAGCTCAGTAGGAATTACTTACATAAATGAAGGTGTCATATATGGTATCTGCAAGGCCAGGATAATTCAGAAGCAGCTGTGGCAGCCCGGATGCAGCAACTGTGAGAGAAAGTAACTAAGCATGTGCCTGCTGGAAAATCTCCAACATGCCACATTATTTTCTGTGGTACAAAGTCCATAACTTTGTACAACAATAGCGGTGTAGGTCTGCACTGTCTGATCTATACTGACTGCTATGCATACATCCTTTTATATATTTGTTAATGTAAGAAACATGGGGGGGGGACTCGGCTGGCATTCATCAATATTCCCTGAAGAACAGTCAAGTTGAGTGGTTGGGATGTTCAGAGATATGCAAGTTGTATACATGTCTGAATCTAAACAAGTACAAGTAGGGGAACTGAGCCATTGCAATGCGTATGAAGTATGCATTCGGGACTGTCGTTGAATGATGTCCTTTGGGAGTTTTTCTTTAGCAATTTATTTGATTTCCCTTCCTTTTAAGTTAAATTACATAAAATGATTGTATTACAGGAAAATGATTTCAAAGAGCAATTCTGAAATTTACAGTCAGGATACAAAAATGTATCAGGACAAGGATTGAAAATTACAACCATTACATTCAAAACGTGGTATAAAGGAATATGTATGTCTGAAGCTTTAGAGCATACAATTGAAACCTTCCAAAGTTTACAATGCATTAGCATGCTAAGTTAACATAATCTCATCTAGAACCTATTCATGCAGTAAAGTGGTAATCATTTTATTTATTTATTTATTTATATTTGTTTACTGGGGTAGTGCACTGATCAATATTGACAAATGTCAGGCTCAGCCCAGTGGAAGTGCAGAACATTTCACAAACAAAAAATACAGAAATGTATGGAATAACAGAATAGTTCAGACTAATTACATAGAAAAATGTGTATATATATATTCCACTGAGCAAGCACAGTGCGACGTATAAACAAGCAGACAATAATGTACAATGTTTACTTTAGTTTCTAAAGTGGGTCAGTCTTCAGTGAATCTTCAGAGAGTAGAAGAGACTCAGAAAGGAGATAGGTTAGGTGATATGTATTATGTTGAAGCAGGAGCATTTAGCTTGGATGAAGAAGTGTTTTTTAAGTTGCATTCTCAATTTGGAATTAGTGTTGACTTCCTCCCTGTTGATGGGGAAGCTTGCCAAAGAGCAGGTGTTGACAGGAGGAAGCATGTGCAGTGCTGTGGAGTTTAGTTGATGTGCAGTGCTGTGGAGTTTGGTTGATGTGCAGTGCTGTGGAGTTTGGTTGTAGGGGCAATGAGAGTTGGTGCGGCTTGTGAATATTGTCTCAGATTGTATGAGGAGTTTTCTTCATGAAAGCTAACTGCAAGGGGAGTAAATGTGTGGAGTTGGAGTAGTTTGTAGAGTTGAGATCAGAAAAGTAGGTTAGATATTTGATTTATGGGTAGCCATTTGGCTTTTTGTAGGGTGATACAGTAATGCTCACAGACAGGTGAGTTTGTAATGAATCAGCAGATACTGTTAGAGATACTATGGAGTGTGACAATGTTTTTCTTGGAAGCAGAACAAAAATTGGGATCCCAGATACAAGTTGAGGAAGGAGAACTCCTTTGCAATGTCTGCTCTGCTTGATTGGGATAGAAAAGGGGAGGTCTTTTTGGCCCAGAAGAGCAGGAAGTTTATTTTGGCTTTCGCTTTGTCTATGTGGAAATGGAAATGAAAGTTTAGCGACTGATTAAGCCATAGTCCTAGGTATTTGAAGGTGGATGTTGTCTCTGTGGAATGGTTGTGTAGGTCAAAGATAGTTAGAGAGTCAGGTGTTTTTTGAATTTTCTGTGGAGTTCCAAAAAGCAGATTTGGTCTGGGTGGAGTTGAGGAGTAGCTTTTGGTTTGTGAGCCACTAGCGGAGCTCTTATAATTTTGACTGAAGCTGGCACTGAATGTTGGTGTGAAAGTGAACTGACTGGTAAATGACCATGACATCAGCACAGACGATAAGTGGGAGATGGTGGAAGTCACAAAAAAGTTTGTTAATGAATATGGAGAAGAGGAGGGAGACAAGAATGGATCCTTGTGCTACATCTTTGGTAACAGATGCAGATTCTGATTGGGAAGATCTTATTTTACCACTAAAGTGTCTGTCATTGAGGAAGATTTTAAACAGGGAGCAGCATCTGTATTTATACCAGTTTCAATTAGTTTGTTTTGGAGAAGATTGTGATAGATGAAGTCAAATGCCTTTGTCAGATCTACAAATAGGGTACCTGTAAGGAGGCCACTATCAGAGTTTAGCAGAATGTCAGTTACAAACCAAACTGCAGTCATAGTACTTCATCCATGCAAGAATCCATATTATTTGGAGGACTGCTGGATGTACAGGGAGAACTGAGTATAGATTATCTTTTCAAGACGTTTGCCCAGAATTGAGAGGATTGATACTGGATGAAAATAAGAGGTATTTTTTGCATTGGTTTGCTTTGGGATGGGTTTAATTAGAGCAGTTTTCCAAATTTGTGGCATGATGTTTTGTGTGAGACATAGATTCTCTATGTAGTTTCATAGGTTCATAGGTGTGTACTAGGCTAATGGCCCTGGAGCCTTTACAAGCCTTGCCCATAGAAGTGCCCTGGTATTGTGCCGCCCGATGTGAGAAGACATAGATACTCTCTGCAGTAATATATGAACCAGGGATTTTATTGTCAGCTACAGGTGGGGTGGCAGTGGGAATATTTTGAAGTAGAAAAGAGACTTCTTTGGGATGTATGCATTTTAAAATGAAAGAGCGGAATGAATGGTGGTGGTGTTGCCAGTGCATAATCTGTGCAAAGTGTGGAGTTTATTGATGGGAGACTGCTAAACTCTTTAAGGAAATCTGGAGAAAGTTTTGCTGTACCACAATGAAAGGGTATCATGAGGAGGTTTTCTTCCTGTAAGTAGCTTAACCTCTTTCCAAAAGTGTTTGGGAGAATGTAAGAGGGTAATCTGTTTCTTTGACTGGAGATTCCTTTTGTGCCTTCTGAAGGACTTCTTAGCTAGATTACGCAAAGACTATAAAGGAGGTGTGGTTGGCAGTTGTGGGGTTCTGTTTACATTTTTTTCTGTGCTTCGTTCCTTAAAGTTAGAAGATGTTTTAGTTCTGTGGATAGCTTTTCAGTTATGGTGGGTTTATAAAGCCTGTGGATACAAGAGAAGAATTTCTCTTGTAGTTGGAGTACAAAATTGATGAGGTCTACAGCTGTTGTATTAGAGTCATGTAAGGAGAGTATATGGTTCCTGCTGTGGGCTGTGAGAAAGGTTCTATTTTTGTCTATATTTACGCTACTCTCAAGATAATTAAGATTGAAATCACTTAGCATGATTATATTATCATTTTTGAGACAGTTATTAAGGATTTTAGTGATGAGTTATTTGAATTTATCTGGGGAAGCAATGGGTGGTAGACAGGCTGCATTAATCAGTAGTGGTTTGCCTTTGTGAGATGGAAATTTTAGGAGAATCCAATTAGGACCAGAGTCTCAGGAGGAATTTACTTGGGCAATGACTTTTGGGTTTAGGTTATTTCTGTATACAATTAGACAGGCTCTACCTTATTGTTTGCCTGGTCTGGCATCATTGACATACTTGTAGGAGGTTAGAAAGTGTTAGAAGTTGGGTTTGCCTTTTGTTGACCCAGGATTCTGTGGCTGCATGGGTTTCTGGGCTGTGTTGGGAAATAAAAGCACTTATGTGGTTTAGCTTGTTTTTGATGCTGTGTGCATTGAGGAGGGCACAGAGCAGTATAGGAAGGAAATAGTTCTGATGTTAAGGGGAAAGGGGTTGTTGGGCCTGGGTTGGGTTCAATGTTACTCTTGAGAAAGAATGCAAAGATTATGGAGGATAGTCTGAATGAGGTATTTGGTGCTTTTAGCAGAGAGATAAAAATGTTTATGAGTCTTAGCAGTCATACAAAAGAGTGATCTTGACAGCGGTGAGTGGGGAATAGGTTTGGTCTGATTACTGGGGGGTTATGGTGGTGGTTTGTTGGGAGAAAGTTATGGAAGTAGGGGTAATACACAGTGATCTAATTATTGTTTTCTTTTTGTTTTTGTTTTATGAAGATGCTTGTTATTGGTAGTAGGGGGTTAGGGAGTTGAAGAGGAAAGGAGGAGGAGATAGAACAGGGTAAGTTGTAGAAAGAGGAACATATTATTGCTTGGATACATGTTGTGTATGTATAGGAAGTTGTAAACATGAGTTAAGACTTCCAGTAATAGTATAGTACTGACTATGAGGGTAGTGAGATAAGAGGGTTAGGTGGCTTTATGGTGGCGTCTTTTTTAAGAGGTGTGTCTTCAGGGTGTGACAGTGGCTGGAAATCAGTGTAAATATAATGGGTGGCCTGGAGGTGGCTGGAGAATTGGGGGTGGGATAGGACATAACTCCCATTGGCTTGGGAGTTAATCAGTCAAGGCCTTTGTCTAGAAGTGTGCTCAAAAAGGGTAGGTAAAGTGCATTAGATGTTCAGAAAGGAGAGCTTGGAGAAAAGAGGCAATGCTAATAATTGTATGACAATAAAGCAGTGCATGATCCACCACTTTAATATGGTAGGCTAACCTTAAAGGGAAGGTACCTATTGAAACATAAGTGTTTTGAAAGGAAGAGTAAAACAAACAGCAGACATAGAGATTCTTCTTGCCTTAACATAGTTAAGTTAGGAAAACATAGGCATGTAAGATGGCTGCCTATTGAAATGTCAGCATTCAATATGTTGAGTGCCGACAAGCCAAAAAAAAAGGCTGAAAGCAGAGAAGAACATTGAATCTCAAAAATCACTCTTCTCTTTTAAACTTCCTTTTTATATATCAACTGCGAGATCACCATACCCTGGAGAAAAGGGAATATTCCAAGAAATGGCATCTTGGACTTAGTATATAGTTCATTCTTTTGGCCATTCAGTTTCTGTATTTCGGGACTCACTATAGTGGGTCCCGACATTTTGAATGGTTACCGTGTAAGACGTTAAGCACAACTGGCAGGATAAGTAGGAAATGCATCTTAACGCTTTCTCCTTTTGCTTGCTTTTTCTTCACTATGATGCCTGTGCCAAGTGTTTGGGTGGAATCCACTGCACAGCTAATACAGTGTGAGGACAGACTCAAGTAGCTTGACAAAGAAGTGAAATATCTTAAGGTTTTCTCTTTTTGCTTGCTTTTCCTTTGCTAAAGTGCCTGTGCAAAGTTTTTGGGTAGAATCCACTGCCCATCTGTTGTTGCTTTACATTGTGAGGGCAGATACAATTAACTTGACAAAGATATGAAATACTATAGTTGTAGGCAGAGAGGAATGACCATGGCTGACTTGTTGTGTTGGAAGAGACAGACTAGTCAATTTTCAGCTCCTGTCAAGGTTTGTACAGGGTCTATAAAATCTACCATCGGGACAGGAGTACCAAATGTACCTTTATCAGTCCTTAAATAGTTAAGTGGGTAGGTAGTGCTGCAGGACACTATAAAAGGCAAAGAGAAAATATATGACAAAATATTTAAATTTTGGCAGTGCATTGTAACAACTGCTGAAGCCCAGAACTCCAGTGAAGTGCATTTTAGTTTTTACCTAGGTTCATAGGTTGATAGGTTGGTACTAGGCTATCAGCCCTAGGACCTATACAAGCCTAGCCATAACAATTCCCTGGCAATTTCTTCCCACACTATTTACTTCCCTGGACCCCTATCTAGCAGGGCAACTGACATGATCCCCGGGGTGAATTTCCTTTCTCCCATCCAATCGTCAAGGTTCCTTTTGAAGAGGGCCAAAGAGGCACTCTGCTTGACATGTATTGGCAATCTATTCCAGAGCCTGGGGAGTCTCTGGGTCAGGAACCTATCCCTCCAGCATGTTTTGTTTACTGTGATGACAAGATTAGATCACTGGAGCGTGTGGCTTTGAGGGATTGGGATTTCTTTAAGTGTAGCATGTCCAACAGCTCTGGGTTTGACATGGCCTTGTATGTTAAGCAGAGATCGCCTCTGAGTAGACGATATGTGACAGAGTATAGCTGCAGTTTTTTAAGGCGGTCAGCATAGGGCATCTGGTTTAGGCCTGTGATTCTTTTAGTGAGGTATTTCTGCGGCCTTTCCAGTTGTTGCAGATGTCTTGAGAGGTACATACCAAATGGGGTGTTGTATTCTACAATGGGTCTAATGAGGGATGAGTGCAGTGTGACAATGACCTCCTTTTTTCTGGGTGAAAAGCCCTTAGTGATGAGGTGTGCCACATAGAAGGATTTCTTGACTGTTGTGGCGATGTGGTTATCGAAGGTGAGACCACTGTCCACCTGTGTCCCTAAGTCTCTTATCACACTTTCAGTGTTTAGTGTACTGCCACCTATATGGTAATTCATGGATACATGTTTTTTTCCCAAAGGGGATAACTATACATTTATTGGCATTGAGCTTGAGCCCATGGCTCTGGCACCAAACATGTGTTTCTGTAAGGCCCTTTTGTAGAGTATCCACATCATTTCGGGATTCAATAATGGCTCCCAGTTTGCATTCATCAGTGAACTTTCTTAGCCAGAGTCCCTTAGTGTTGGCCTGTACTTCAGAGAAGTAGATGCCAAACAAGAGCGGTCCCAGGACTGAACCCTGAGGTACTCCACTTGTCACTTGTCTGGAGCTGAATTTGGAGTCGGCTACTTTTACAGTGTGGGTTCTATCAGTAAGCCAGTTAGCAACCCATTGGGTGACATAGGGATTAATGCCCAGCTTAATAAGTTTATCTATGATTCCAGAGTGGGGGATGATGTCAAAGGCCTTGGCAAGGTCTAGATAGGCTGTGTGGACCACCTTACCCTTGTCCATGGCTCTGGAGACTGATTCAAAGAAGTCAATCAGGTTCAGGAGACAAGATTGGCCCTTCACAAACCCAAACTGGGTGGGGTCCAGTGTTTGAAGGTTGCCAATGTCTTTGTTTATAAGTTCCATGATAATACACTCCATGGCCTTGTGATAAGGCTGGTCAGACTGATGGGACAGTAGTTTCTGGGATCCAAGGTGGATCCCCCCTTGTGGAGTGGGATAACTGTAGCTCTGCACCACTCAGTGGGCATGAAACCTGAGGTGAGGCTATGATTAAACATGACAGTTAGGTGAGGTGCCAGTTCATATTGTAGTTCATGTAGTACACAGCCCGGGATGTCATCTGGTCCCATGGATGCTGTATTCTTAGCTTTGGATAGTGTGTTTTTTACCTGTGTGGCCATTATTACCGGAATTTGGCAATCTTCCGGTATTGAGATGGGCCATTTAGGGGGTGAGAGGGGGGTGAATTTGGCACTGAATTGATCTGCCAGGATATTGGCAATATCCTTGGGATCAGTATATTTAATGCCATTCTGTTTTAGCTCAGAGCAGATCTGAGCATTGCCATTTAGATTATTTGATATAATTATAGAATGCCTTGTGGTTATCTTTGGAATCTTTGGCAATTTTATTTTCATAACTAGCTTTGGAGAATTTTATGAGGGATCTCAGTTTCTTACTGAGGCTGGTAAGGGAGTTTTTTGCATCCTGGGATTTTCCTCTTTTCTGCAACAGTTTCTTCCTTTTGTTGTAAAGTTTGTTTATGGCAGGGGACCACCAGATTGGCTTCCTTTTTTTGGATGAGAGCATTTTGGTTCTATTTGGGATGGCATGATTCATGCATGAGTGGATGTGCTCGTACAGTGCCTTAGTGTAGGCTTCAGCAGTTGAATTTTCAGCTCCCGTCTGCATGGGTGTCATGAAGTTTGTCACTTCTGACTTGAGTAGCATGAAGTTGGCTTTGGAGAAGTTTTTTATGGAGGTTTCCTTACTGGGGGGGTGGGGGTGGGATGTAGATGTTAAGGGTGATTAGCTTATGGTCAGACGTGACTAACGAGGAGGTGACCATAGCTGTGGAGCATCGATTTCCCATGTTGGTAATGACCAGGACTAGGATATTGGAGCCCCTGGTGGGACTGTGGATTAGTTGATCCAGGGCGTTGGAATTTATTGGGCAAAGGTGTTGGTACATGAGTAGTTTTCCCAGTTAATGGCAGGGTAGTTAAAATTACCCAGTATTAGGGTGTTTGGTTCTATCTTAATATTTTCCAGTATGTTTAGAAAGGTGTAGTGAGAATCTTGGGGTATGGTGGGGGATCTGTAGCAAGCTACAATTTGAATTGCAGTCTTACCTAGTGTTAGTTGCACCTGGAGAATTTCAGATGCATTGTGCTGGGCAACTAGCCTGGTGGTGTGAATATCCTTGGTGAATATTGACACTCCTCCACCTTTAGTGTTTCGGTCCTGGTTTGGTGGCCGAAAAGTGTGGTAAGAGTCGTAGCCTGGTATTGCAGGGGTGCTCTCTGGAGCCTTGAACCAGGTCTCAGTTACTGCACAGATATCGATGTTCTCCATTTTTAGGAGTGCCTCGAGAGAGTGCATTTTGAGGTTTAGACTTCTAGCATTGAGTAGAATTACCTTCAGATTTTGCATGCTTGTACCTGTTACGGTGGTGGTTTTGTCCTTTGAACTTTGCCTAAAAAAGGCACTATAGGGGTGGCAAGAGCCTTAGTCAGTAACCTGAATCCCAGGGGCGACAGGTGCAGACCATCTCTAGCAAAGCATCGTGGTCTGTCAATCATGTCATCCCAGGCAGACAGATACTGGATCCCCTTTGAATGACACCAGAAGCTTAGCCAATTGTTGAAGTCAATCATTTTGTCCATATATTGTGGTATCATTCTGGGCAAAGGCAGGATGCTACTCAGGGCTAGGGTCATACCTGCCTGGGCCACATGATCCGAGAGCTCTTCCATGTCTCTTTTTAGGTAGTCCAGGGAGGTACGTCTCAAGTCATTCACTCCAACATGGACAATGACAGAGTCATATTTGTACTTGTTGTGGAGTGACTTGAGTGCATGCGTTATGTGGCGGATCCTGGTTTACGATAAAATTCTGAGGAGATAAATGCACTTGATTTAGGAAAACATCATCCTTATAGCTCTGAGGTGTTTGGTATAATTTGAATAGTTTGGGAGGGGTAATAGCATATCAGGGCTGTAAAATGATAGTACTCTGACAAGTATGAAGCCGTACTTGGTAATATGCATAGTGATGGTAGATCACTTTCTTTATCTCATCACATTATGACAACTACATGCAAGAAAAGTTTTAATTTTTTTTGTATTCAATTTTTTTCTAGATTCTTTTTAGGCATGTGTTTGCTGGCCATCAAGCTTCCTACTATAGGACTTGAATCCATTAATTCTCCCATACTGGGTATCTCCAACAGGGAAGCAATGCCTGCCCAGTTGTCCAGCAGGGCTATCATCCAGGAAACCATGCAGGGGGTTTATGTCCTTTCTGGCATCCTGGCAATGAGATCATTTTTGTTATAGCCTTATCCATTCCCTTGTATGCAGGACATGTGACCTGCATTGCACTGGAGCCACTATACCTTCCCCATGTGGGTGCATGGTTCTGTGCATGAGTGCATGGAATCATGCACTCTCATGAGGAAGGTATAGTGGATGCATTGCTGGGCAGCCACTATACTTTCCCCATGTGAGTGCATGATTACATGCTCTCATAATGAAGGCTTTCACATTTAAGCCTTAATGGCCATTATACCTCCCACACATGAGTACATGTTTCCCTGCACCCAGAATGAAGGATACCATATTTAATGTTTGGTGAACCAAATGCATGCCTCAGAGTTACACTGTAAACCACCACTCATCCTCCATGGGGATCATGGTAACTCACAGCTTGGACCATTCCCCTTAGAATAGGTATGGTCATTCTGCTCACAGGGTCTATATCATATGAAGGAATCGAACAAATTGCGAATGCTCATAATATCGAATGTACCAGACCTCAAAGTGCTTTTTCTGAGATTGCAGTACAGTGAAGAATGAGATATTTGCCCTTTCCTCACTGTAGTGAGATCTCAGAGTTGGAATATATATTTAGCGGGGGGTGTGGGGGCTCAGCCCCCCACAATAGGAAGTTCGAGGTCCGGTACATTCGATATTATGAGTGTTCGCAATTTGTGCAATTCGCTCATATGATATAGACCCCTGCTCACACCATCTCCAACAGATCCCTGAGCTACTATGGAACCTTGGTCCCCTGGGCTTATAGTCAGGGCATTATTCCTTTATGCCAGCAGAGCTGGCCTATTTCAATTAATGTTATTTGTTTAACTCTGGCAAAGGCACTTGAGTTACAGGATTGTGTATATCTTGCCAATATATATCCTTGGGCTGTAACACCCTTCTCGAAAAGGGTAAGGCAGGTCAATCTCAGAGTAAATTTATGAGTATCCATCCAATCATCTGGGTTAAATCTGAATGAAGCTAGGTTGTCACTTTGTTTAACTTGTAGGGGAAGTTGTTCTAGAAGTGGGTAGGCAACAGGATATCTACAGATACAAACAAGACAAAATACAAAAATGCAAAATACAAATAATATGAATGTGAAAATACAGTACACAAGCTAAAAAATGTAAAATATGCATGTAACATAGATATATGCAAAAAATGTAACATATGAAAATATTACTACACAGATTCTAGAAATAGCCATGTAGCTCAGTTGTTAAGTTTTATAACACACGAGAAAATGCAATCCATAAATAACAGGTCACCATTCACATGTTAAAAAAGGTTTATCATATGCATTATATGCAAAATCTTTGCAAACTCATCATTTAATTCTTAATGATATCCACAAAAGATAATAAGAAACACTAATGTACTGCGGTGGTGGTGCTGCGGTAGCGTTGTTGCCTCACAGTAAGATGTTGTCCGTTCGATTCTCAGCTAGAGCGTCCTCTGTGTGGAGACATGCGTGAATGGGTGTACCTTCGTTGAAGGTTGTGCATCAGGGCCGGCAACTCGGCATGTAAAAAGCTATTGCCAATCATTAGCGGACCGGAGTTCCACTATGGCGACCCCTAACTGGGAAAAGCCGAAAGACACAACAACAACAACAACATAATAAGAAACACTAATGTCTGTGACAAAAAAGAATAACTATGGTGTTGATGTAGGGGGGAATAAACAAATGTAGAACAGAAATGCTAGAAATGTCTAATTCTTAGTGCCATGGTCTCAGATTAGAATGCAGGTGTACTACACTACTTTGTAGTTAGTTTTTTTTTTCCCGAGGAATATCTTATTTTATAATAATGTGCATGAGGTGTCCAGTGCCATTTCAAGAAGCTCAAAATAAATGCAGAAAAAAATGAAGACAGTTCATTTAAGAAATACTTGACTTATACTAGAACACTGCTCTGCTACCCACAATTTGTAAGAATTTGTTGCGCTGCATCTCACATTGTCTATGTCACCTCTGAGCAGTACAGTGACACAGCGTGATGTCATCTATGATAAAAATGCAGTGAAAGTATGCAGAACTTTTGACAATTGTGGGAGTAAATAACAACGCTTGAAAGTTGTATCACCTCTAAACATTGAAATTCTTGTTACTAATGCACAATATGGATAATATGTCAAAATTTAGCTTTGGAGTCCAGATTGTAGCTGTACAGCATTGCGGCAAACTTTTGCACACCTTGAATACTGTCAGTATTATTTTTAATGAATCTTGTTATAATTTACAATGTAAGTTGTGGCATGTCACAAATCCATGCATAAACACTGACAAAATTGCTGCATAAAGCACAATAGTAGTTAAAAATAGAAATACCAATTGTACTTAAAAATTGCATTCAGTAATCTACCACTAGGTGAGCTATGATTATAAACAAAAAAATTGCAAAATCACAAGATGAGCATCTTGATTTAATTCAAGCTGTCACTAAGCTAAGCCACAGTGGTGTGGTGGTAGTGTTGTCGCCTCACAGCAAGAGGTTTTCCTGTTTGATTCTCAGCTGGGGCACCTTCTGTGTGGAGTCTGTATGTCCTCCCCATGGTCAAGTGGTGTTTGAAAGACATGAGTGAATGGGTGTGCCTTTGTTGAAGGTTGGGCATTGAGCTGGCACCTCAGCACTGTAAAAATCTGCTACCAATCATTAGTGGACCAGAGTTCTGCTGTGGCAACTCCTAACTGGGAAAAGCCAGAAGAAGAACAGCTAAGCTATTAAGTGACATTTTACAGGCTTTTCAGACAATGCCAGGGGATGGGCAATTGTGCCATCTAGAGAACAATAACCGTGCTTTGCAGCAGCAGCTAGACAAAGCTACTAAAGATTTAGAGAGGGAACGCATTTCAGGTGCTGCCACAGCAGATTTTAAAATATTACAGACTGAAAATCAGTTTTTGAAGGCTGAGATAGAACATTTAAAAACACAGTTACAGGTACAATACAAGCCAGTTGATATAGGCCAGGAAGCACAAAGTATGGCAGTTGTTTCCCCTGCTGAAATGTATCACCAGTCACGTTTATTGCAGACATTGTCTCAGTGGCAAGACAAGAAAGGAATTTTTTTGAATATGTTGACATTTGAAGAATGGTTAACATATACTGTAGGCTCTACATGGAATGATGCCTTGTGCAGATGTTTCTTTGCATTTATTTCGAAATGTTTAAAGTTATATATAGAAACAGAAAAATGTTCTTCAGACGGCAGAACGGCACGTATGGCAGCTATTCTAAAAGCATATACTCAGGGTCAACCCCTGACTCCTGAGTTGCTTGATTATTTAAAAACAGCATTAGTGATAAACTCCTTGAACAGAGCGACCATTTTAAACTCGCTTATCAAGTTGTATATGGTAAAATCGTTGACCAAATGACAGACCCAGAGGTGCAACAATTGCTTATACATACCTTTTTAAAACAGGTAAAAGGAGTCTCAGGTGATATCAAACATATTTATGGCTTAGGATCAAAACCCTAGAGGAAGTAGTTCAAAAACTCATTAGAGGCAAGACAATGGGAGATGATGGCAAATTTTATACACATAATATTTTTGCTGTAAAGGGAGAACAAAGTGTAGATTTCATTGGGCAAGGAAGGGGACACAATACATGGTCTGATGAAAGGACAGGTACAGGGGACACGTGAGCAGCCTCTGCTCCACCCACATTACAGGCAGAAACACAGCTCAATACAGAAAGACAGGTAATTTGTTTTACTTGTAAAAAAATAGGTCATGTCAAACAGGATTGTCCATATTATAAAAGATGGAAGGAAAGTCAAATTCAAAAGGGTATCTATGCAGAAAACACTGTTTCTTCCAAACCCAAGTATAAGGAAAGAAATCAAACAAAAGACAATACATCAGGGGATAACCAGTCACAGACTCAAAGTCACAAGGATTTAGGGAAAAATAAAGTATTTCCTGTAGAATACACAGAAAACCCACCATATAATCCCTCACATTGTGGTAGTCAAGAACTGAAACGTGAAATAGAGAGTACAAAGTACACATTAGAGAGGGCAGATTCTAATAACCAACAGGGAACAGAACATGCAGTCTGTGTGATCAGCGATATACCCAGGAAAGTGGATCAGAATGAATGTGAGTCTGATTAGGGGTGTGCCTCCCCCCCCCCACCCAAGTAACCTTTCTGACAAATTTTAAACGTGGAAAGGACGGATGCCCATTAGTGGATGTATGGGTGGAGGGGACACTATGGAAAGATGTCCTGCTTGATACAGGGGCAGCAGTCTCAGTCACTAATAAACAGTTACCTGTAAATCCGTTCAAAAAATCTTATATCCAAGGTTTTGATGGCGGCACTTGCATGACCATCAGCAGTAAGCTAGTTAACATATCTTTCAAAGAGAATGGTTCCTCAGTACAGGGCACATTTCTTATGAATTCCAGTTGTGGAGCAACAATCCTTGGGGTTGACATCCTTGGTAAGCTGGGGATAGTAATTGATTTCAATAACAAAATGTTATGGTCTGCCATGGCAGACGACAGTTGTGATACAGCTCAGCAATTTCCATGCTTTGTAATAGACATAAATAACTATACAAAAGACAGTTCCCAAAGTTACTCACAAATGCAGTATAAGTGGGAGCAAATCAAATCACGGTTTCAGCCCTTGTGGGCTACATCAAAAACAGATTGGGTAAGTTAGCAGTACCTGTGAGTGTAGGCAGTCTTACAGATTACATTTCTCCTTTTCAGAAGCAATATCCAATTCCCAAAGAGGCAGAAGACATGAAAAAGTGTACAGAACAATGTGAACAGGCAGGCACTATACAAAAGGGTCACAGCCCCAAAAATTAACCAATATGGCCAGTAAAGAAAAAGGATGGTAGTTACAGATTAGTTATTGACTTACGTAAGGTAAATCAATTCACAACTCCTTGTGCACATTTGGTTCCGGGAGTGCCGGAATTATCAGCAAGAATAAAACCTCAAAGTAAATGATTTACAGTTATTGATTTAGCTAATGGATTTTCACAGTTCCTTTACAAAAGGAAGATTGGCAACGGTTTGCTTTCACCTTTGACAATCAACAGTATGTGATGACATGATTGCCACAGGGATTTTAAAATAGCCCTGTGATCTTTCACCAAGTAGTAGGGGAAATTTTAAAACCCTTAGAGGCAGATGACACTATCATTCATTACACTGATGACATTCTGATACAGTCAGAAACAACAGAGCAGCATGAAGAACTTCTTAAAAAGGTTTTAAGTACCTTACAGGATGCAGGATTCAAAGTCACCAAGGAAAAGGTGCAAGTCTTTTCACAAGAGGTAAAGTTTTTGGGGACCATTGTTCACCCCACAGGCAGATCCCCTTGTGAAGAGAGAGTGAAAGGAATTTTAGAATTACCTCAACCATTGACAATTTCAGACTTGCATAAATTCTTAGGTATCATGATTTACAACAGAGAATTCATAGAAGATCATGCAGCGGCTGCTGCACCCTTATATAAAATGTTAGTGAAACAAAAAGAACCTCGGTTAAGCTGGGGACACAGGGAAGAACAGGCTTTTGACTTATTAAAACAGAAATTAACGCAGGCTACTGAGTTAATAGCACCTGAGGGACAGTGAGATTTCATTTTACAGGCAGCAGCAGGTAGTGAAACTATCTCAGTAGTCCTCCTGCAGTATTGGTCTCAGCACAATGGGAGCAAGGCAGAAAGAACACTTCGTCCAGTGACTTTCTGCAGCCGAAAGTTAACTCCAGTTGAAAAAGCATATCACCCATGTATACAACAATTACTAGCCATTTATTGGGGAATTAAACAGACAGAATACTTGACAGTTTTTTTCCAAAATAATTGTACAGACACCACATCAGTCTATAAAATTCTTTTGAATTCTATGGAAATGAATAAAATCACAGAAGGAGTGAGTCAGACCAATTTTGCAAAATGGATGACTTTATTCAGTACAAAGAATGTTCAAATTCAGACAGGGGATAAGTACTACCTCTCTAATCTGGTTAACTATAAGGGGAGACCTCACAATTGTGTTCAAAGCTTGCAACATCTGGACATTTTGCCATTAAATACACAGTTTCAAAGTAACATACCCACAGTATATGTAGATGGAGCCAGGCTTTGGAAAGATGGAAAATATTTAACAGGATTTGCAGTAATTCCAGGAGATGGTCAGGAGCCTATCCTGAAGAAGTTGCCAGGTTACATGTCAGCCCAGAGGGCAGAACTGGAAGCAGTCAAATATGTGTTACAACATTTTGAACCAATTATCATTTACAGTGACAGTGCTTATATGGTAAACTCATTGCATTTACACATGGCAATTTGGGTCAGAAGGGGATTTGTTGACAGTGTTGGCAAACCTCTTAAACATGCTCCAGTATTACAGGAATTGTGGGCATTGATCACCCAAAATGATTTACAGGGAAAATTCATTATTGTAAAAATAAAGGCACATCAAAAATGTAATACAGTAGAAGCGTTTACACATGGCAATTTGGGCCAGAAGGGGATTTGTTGACAGTGTTGGCAAACCTCTTAAACATGCTCCAGTATTACGGGAATTGTGGGCATTGATCACCCAAAATAATTTACAGGGAAAATTCATTATTGTAAAAATAAAGGCAAATCAAAAATGTAATACAGTAGAAGCCAGAGGAAATGCCTTGGCAGATCCCAAAGCAAAACAGGCTGCAGAAACAGGTGACTGGTTAGAACCACATGAGCGGTTCAAACCTGCAGAACAGGTATTGTCAGTAAAAACAGCTGCATCTGTAGATGTGCAGGATTTAGCAACCTTACAGAAAGAAAGAGGGATTCCCAAAGAATTGGACAAGTGCATTCAGGAAGGGGATGGTAATCAAAAAACTTTTGTGTATCCCATGCCAGATGGAAATAAAATACCCTATCTACCAGGGGACTTGGCCAAACAATTGGCTGAATACAATCACAAAATTCTGGGCCACATAGGCACAGAAAAATTATGGAGTATAGTTAAACAGACATGTGGAATCCATGTTTGAAAAGTTGTGTAAAACAGTTCTAGAGAGATGTTTGGTTTGTTTACAAACCAATGCCAGTACAAAGAAACCTCATTTGCACAGGGTACCAGTGGCAGATGGGCCATGGCATGCTATCCAAGTAGATTATGCAGGGCCCCTCCCAACTGCAAAGGGAGGATACAGATACCGTCTAGTGGTAGTTGATGTGTTTTCAAAATGGGTAGAAGTAATACCTACAAAAAGTATGACAGCTAAAATTACAACACAGGTACTATGGAAAAACATTTTTGTCCATTGGGGATGGGCTTGAATTACTGGGTCAGATAATGGACCACAGTTCACAAGTCAAATAATGTGGCATTTGTGCAAACTGATGGGGGTCCAGCACAGGTTTCATGTTCCCTACCATCCACAATCTAATGGGATTGCTGAAAGAATGAATCGAACTGTTAAGGAAAGATTAAAAAAGGCATGCCTGGAAAAAGGTAAGGATTGGGTAAAACATTTGCCAGGGATTTTACTGGGTATTAGGACTTCCCCTAACAGTAAAACAGGAATTTTACCTTTTGAAGTAAGGACAGGGAGGAAAATGCCCCTATCTCTCCCCTGTGACCCAGAAGTGGCAGAAAACCAACCATTACTGACAGCAGTTGAACACCAAAAATGGTTAAAGGACATACAGGGGGTATATGACATGATTGCCAGAGAACAGGCTTACCGTCTGTGGAAAGAAATGCCAGTGCTTCCTGCAGAAATAATTTTACTGTCAGGAGATGAGGCCTGGTAAAGAACTTCTTAAAGGAAGGACCATGGGACAGTAATTGGCAGAGACTCTATAAAGTGATTGAGCAAATAGGACCATTAGTGTACAGAGTCCAGAGGATAGAAAAGGGAAAAGTAAATCCAAGACAACAGACAACAGTTAAACAAAGGAAATATACCATGTTGGTTCATAGAGACCAGTGTAAATTACTGAAAGCTAAAACAAAAACAAATAAGTTACAGTCTACAATACTCTGCTAACAGTGTTAGGAAAGTAACAGTCTATTTAAATTCATTTTTAGATGCCGACTAATTCAGTTGAGCAGCAGCCAGAGGAAACAGAAGAAGTTAGATCTTGTATGCAGAGATGCACGCCACGGGCGTGCCCTATAATATTGATCTTATGGACTATAATGTTTGTACTTTATGTTTTACATATTTTTAAAGAAGTTAAAATGCTTGAAAAAGCATATCAAGTAAGCAGACAACAAATTACAATGCTTGAAGCATGAAATGTAGACAAGGAAAATAAGCAAGAAAAGGTTATTGAAAAAAGAGATGTACATACAACACATCATGTAAATAAGAGGGTTGTAAAGAAAAAATGGGGAGAAATACTCCACTATAACAGGTCACGAAAGCAGGACCACCATGGCTGGGTACCTAAGGTTAATACATTTTTGGCTATACAAAGATTGTTTGCAAAAACACATAACAGATCAAATTGCTTTCTCCTTACAGGGGAAAGATGCCATTGCATGCAGTTCCAGTAGATATTACTGACACAGGTTGTATGTTTAAAGAATCTTTTAAAAACAAAATTATAAACCAGTCAGTTATAAAAGAACATCTACATTTAATGGAGGTCAAAAGAGGAATACTCTGTTTTCAACAGAAAGGGACAGTTAGGGCGGGTATTAGTAATTGTAACTATTCCATCGCCCTACATCACCTATGGTCACAAGATAAGCTTGAGAACCATGGGGGAGTTGATAAAATAAAAACAGCTTGGGAAGCAATACACAATACTTCCTTTAAGGAAGCCATGAAACAATTTTTCAAAAATGGAGCTATGAATAACCTAATAGGCCAAGAAAATGTTACAATTCTGGCTAGCAGTTTCTTTTTCATCTGTGGAAAAAAATGCATATAAATGGTTACTAGTAGGCTGGCAAGGGTCATGTTACATAGGATTTGCAGTTCCAATGATGAGAATTACTCATACATTGCCAAATGAAAAGGTTAGAAATCACAGAAGGAAAAGGGAAGTTCATGATAGTTTCTCCAAGCTTGGAGAAGACTTAAAATAGTTGGACTTAGGGGATGGAGTTATCTCAAGGGCTGGGATCTTTCCCTGGTATGGCTCTGCCAAAGCAATATGGAAGTAAGAAAGGTTGCAAAGCTAATTGAAGTTTTAGCAAATGCAACATATGGGGCTATCTCAGATATAACAGAGGAGATGGTAGCAATGAGGACAATGGTCCTCCAGAACAAAATGGCTCTCGATTGCCTACTTGCTAGCCACGGGGGTGTTTGTGCATCAATTCAAACCGAGTGCTGTACTTATATTCCTGATAAATCAGAATCTATACATCAACATCTAGACAGGATTGCAGAAGTTTCCTCAAAAGTTAGAAAAGCATGGAGTACAAAATGGTCAGGTTGGCTAAATTGATTATTCTCAAGATGGTGGGGTACTATAATTACCGCATTAATTGCTCTTGTTGTCATTATCTGCTTAATCACAACAGTTTGTATGTGTGTCAAAATCTGTGTTAATAAAAGCATTAATCAAGTTACAACTATTAACACTAGTACAGTGTATGAAGAAATAGAAATAAATGCAAGGGACTCGTATGTAGCAGTGGATAGAGAGATGCAAGGCGCTGAAGATCGTATTGTTTTGTAAATTCTGGTACAGTGTATAAAGAAATATAAATAAATGCAAGGGACTTGTATGTAGCAGTGGACAGAGAGTTGCAAAGTACTGAAGATCGCATTGTTTTGTAAATTGTCTTACAATTTTCATGGACCTTAAATATAAAAAGTGGGAATTGATAGATATTGTGTAAATTAAAATGCTTTTCCCAAAAATACTGTGTGTGCAGAAAGGAAAAATATGCAAGACTGAACAGTAGGTTTTCAAAATAATATAGCTTGCTTTGCAAGAACAGTTAGCTGTTGATATATTAGAAATGTCTAGTTTAGATATTAATAACATATAGCTGTGGACTCATGTCATCCTGTTATAAAATAAGGAAGTATCATTGTATTTACATTACAGAGACCACTTCAGCTAAAATAACATAAACGTTTGCATATTAGCAACAGAAAGAGACAGCTGCATCACAGGAAAACTTTCCATATCAAAAATAACACTTCAGCAATGCCGTTTGTATCACATGGACTGTTGCTTCTCAAAAATAACATGGATTTTTGCAAATCAGTACTTTGGAAAGAGACAGTTGCATCACATGGACTTTTTTATATCGAAAATAGCATTTTAGCAATAAAAAAGGAGACATTAGAATGACAGGGACAGTTTTATTTACAAATAACATGATTTTGGCATAACAGAAATGAGAAAAATAACATGAGCTTTGCATGATGTTTAAATTAGCTTTGCATGATGTTTGCATCAAAAATAACATGAGCATTGCATTACAGGGACTTTCCATATATCAAAAATAACAGTGTTTAAAGTAACTCCAGAAATATAATGAAGAGACGATATACCTCACCGTCACGTTGTGTTTAAGAACGTAGCTTGCTGGCTCACTTGAATAAGGTGTAAAACGGAGATCTTCTTTTTTAAAAAATGTAGGATTTAATATACTTATAACACCAACCACAAGATTAACGTACAACAATTACTATGTTAAGCGCTTTCATCTGCTTATCGCAGACTTATTCAGAACAGCTGATCAGTACGCTAAACAGTCCATTTAAAAATATTTTGGCGCCATTCTGATCATCATTTTTAAAGTGCCATTGCATCATTTTACTTTACATCCAGTTTTTAAAAAATAAATAATAATTCTAGGACAACTATAGCCTAAAAATCACATAATTATAATTACAGTCCATAAAAATACTTCCAACTATACATATCGTATTCTATATATTAATTCATGTATCATATATTGTCGCTTATGTACTACCTAATTGTATTAAATACTTACATAATAACACCTTAAAAAGTATATATAATAATATAACAATATAATATTCCTATCATACTAATAAAAGAAATGGTTTTATTGAAATAGATTCATTAATGCCCGGTTCCCTAGTTGAATCTGTCAATACTTGCTACGTGCTTTCTTTTTTACTTAGTAATGCTTTAAAATTACCTCCTCCATTAGATGTGACAGTTTTATCTATAATAGCAAACTTAAAACCATGTTGTTCACCATTCTTTTCTATGTGCCTACATAGTGCATTTTTAAGATCATGCACCCTAATCCTATACATATGCTCATACATTCTTCTCTTAAATTGTCTCTCAGTTTTGCTTATATAGTAGGCTGAGCATGATGTGCAACTAGCTATATAAATAATATTTTTACTGTTACAATTCCCCTTTCTAAACCTTATATAAATCTTATTTAAATCTTGTAGTCTTGTTCCATCATTATCATTAATCAGATAACACTGATTACATGCCCCACATTTGGTAGTAGCTTTGCTATCCTTGATTTGTGAATCTTTCTTAGTATACCCTGTTTGTAACAGCCTCTTTATATTCATGCCCATCTTATACACAAAACATGTTTTTTCTCCTAATATGTCTTTTATCTCCTCTGCAACTATTAAATTCTTCCAATATCTATATATAATTTCCATGACATTTTTCACATACGGAGAATATGTTAAAGTGCAAACTCTGTTTATGGGTACCTTTTCCAATTTTACTTCTTTCTGTTTAATAATATCTTGTCCTATTCCTAATACAGGTATATACTTATTACCCCATTCCTTAATGACATATTTTGACACATCCTTTAGTAACCCCTTGGGGTAGCCTCTATTCCTGAACATAGAAGTTATAAACTCAATTTTTTTTCCCATCATATTATAATCTGAGGACATTCTGGCTGCTCTTATGCATTGTCCCTTGAATATATTTTTTAACATATGTCGTGGATGATGGCTAGTAAATTCCATATATCCATTCAAGAAAATTGTCTTTCTATATATCTCTGATTGAAACCCCTTCTCTGTGTGCCTAATGAATGTATCCAAATATGGAATCCCATCATGACTGACATTATGTGTAAATTTTAAAAAGCTACTAGAATTATTAAAATAATTTATAAATTCATCAATCATTTGTACAGGACCTTTCCAAAGGACAAACATATCGTCCAGAAATCTCGTATAATAAGAAATGTATTTGAAATACTTTCTCCCAAATAAGTGTGTATTCTCCCACTCTAGCATAACCATGTTAGCAAAAATAGGGGCACATGATGCCCCCATAGCTATACCTCTCTTTTGTTTAAAATTTTCACCTTCAAAATATATGAAGTTATTATTTAATATAATTCCCATCATATCTGTAATAAGGCTTATACGGCCCCATGTCATACCAGAATATTTTCTTAGACTATTATAAAAACCCTCCAGTCCCTGATCCTTAGGAATGCATGAATAAAGGTCTACGACATCAGTAGTAATGTATGTTAACTTGTCTTCCCATTTATCCGAAGTCAACTGGGCTAGGAATATCCAAGAATCCTTAATAAGGTGAGAAATGTTCATATAAATGGGTTTAACCCATCTGTCTATTACTACACCAATATTGAATGTCTTGGACTTACTTCCAGATATGATGGGATGAAAAGGGGGTTTCCTTATATTCTTATGCACCTTGGGTATGCCAACTATGGTAGCTAGAGTGGGATATTCTACTTTCATAAACTCGAAAATATCTTCCGTTATTCTTTGATCTAATAAATATTCATCTAAGGCTAGATCTATTTTTCCATAACTTATGTTAATTTCATTAATGGAAGTGATTTCATAGTTTCCTGATTCCATTAATATCTGTTGTATCTCATTAATATAATCATTTGTGTTATATAATACAATCCCCCCTCCCTTATCAGCCTTCATTACTCTGATACTTTTATTATTCATTATACCGTCTCTTCATTATATTTCTGGAGTTGCAGTTCAGTATTTGATTGTTTACGGTGTTGTTTGGTTATGGAGAAAGTAAGCGAGGCGGCGGAAACTTCATTGAATAAGGAGGAGTTTATCACGTTGCAGTCTGAGATTCGTTCATTACGGGAAGAGGTTGCCCATTTGATTGATGTTGTTGGAAAATTAGTAAGCCCTTTCAGCAATATTGGGAACGAAGCTATTGAACAGAAAGTAACTATGAATGCAGATGACAAGACTGCTACCCAAGGTTCTATACCTAATGGACAAGGAGACCCAGTGGTGGGTAGTCAAGTATTAACTAACACATTATTTAACATCAGTAAAGGGAAGGATAATGCTAGTGTTACTTCTGAACATGAATTTACTTTTGATTTTTCCTTGTTTCACAATGAAGAGGACACTGAGCGGACTGGTGCTCGACCTAAAAGACCGTTACCTGGAAAAACGTATGCAGCAACAACAAAATCTAGCATTCATACTACTAAAGGTACTGTACATAATTCATCTAGTCTGAGACCTATTAATGAATCTATATACAGAAATGACAATGGACAAAAAGGATTGGACAATTTTTTAACTAGTAACATTGAATTTAAAATGACTGATAAAAGGGCACGGACAATTTCTTATGGTAAATATGATAATAAACATAAAAATGGAACTTTGAAAGAAATGATATTTGATTTGGGCAAATTATTGCTGGTAGTAAAAAATATTAAGATAGACAATGCATATCTATCAAAATGTATATCCATGGGAATAGTACAGATGGGACTCAGGTTTTTTAAGGTACCCATGGGTATAAATTTGGATAATGAGACTAAGGCTGAATTCAATACAGCTTTTAATTCATATGTGATCAGCTATATGAATTTACTGATTAAAAAGAATGATGAAAAATTAAGTAATGTTGTTATGGAAGTGGAAAAATTGAATAATGAAATAGTGTCTGATTTACTGTTCTCACAATGGCGTGTGTTATATGATAAACAGTTTAAATATGTGGATAGTACTGCAGAGAAGTTGTATGAAAGGAAATGCAAAAAATAATATCGTGATATAGAACAATATAAAGAAAATAGAGCTTATCTATGGAGCAATGAACATAAAAATAATTATAATAGTAATAGAATGGATGATCATGATGGTATTCATAAGGACAGTTATATGAATTTTCAGGGGGGGGGGTCAATATTTTACCCTGCCTGTGAAACAAAATTATCGTCAGGGGAATCAAAATAGGCATTAAATATGAGTGATACACAAGTTGTGAACACAAGTAATATCATTAAGGATTCCCAAAATATAAATGGAAATTAGATAAATGTAGATTATTAAAATGAGGACATAATCTATCATTTTAATGATTTGACGGTGTATAATTACACTGATTATGTTATTAAAGATGAACTGGGGTCATTGTTTATAAAGGGAATGAAATATATACCAATTGAGAAGTTTAAGTTGACAGATACAATCATTGATGTTAAACTTTATTGTAGAAGATTGAATTTAGCTCTAATGTTTAATAATAAAAGTAAAAAAGACGATTTTAGTACTACGGAAGGAATTAAGTTGAAGAAAAAGAGCACATCCACCCCCCCCCCTAATAAAAGAATAGAAAATTTTGAAGAGTTAGTATGTACTGACATTTATAAGTTCAATCAGAACATAAAGAAACAACAGGCTGAGGATAATTTGACTATTACGGAAAGAGAATGTCTGATGGAACTAATGAATAATAAAAGTATCAGAGTAATGAAGGCTGATAAGGGAGGGGGGATTGTATTATATAACACAAATGATTATATTAATGAGATACAACAGATATTAATGGAATCAGGAAACTATGAAATTACTTCCATTAATGAAATTAACATAAGTTATGGAAAAATAGATCTAGCCTTAGATGAATATTTATTAGATCAAAGAATAACGGAAGATATTTTCGAGTTTATGAAAGTAGAATATCCCACTCTAGCTACCATAGTTGGCATACCCAAGGTGCACAAGAATATAAGGAAACCCCCTTTTCGTCCCATCATATCTGGAAGTAAGTCCAAGACATTCAATATTGGTGTAGTAATAGACAGATGGGTTAAACCCATTTATATGAACATTTCTCACCTTATTATGGATTCTTGGATATTCCTAGCCCAGTTGACTTCGGATAAATGGGAAGACAAGTTAACATACATTACTATTGATGTCGTGGACCTTTATTCATGCATTCCTAAGGATCAGGGACTGGAGGATTTTTGTAATAGTCTAAGAAAATATTCTGGTATGACATGGGACCGTATAAACCTTATTACAGATATGATGGGAATTATATTAAATAATAACTTCATATATTTTGAAGGTGAATATTTTAAACAAAAGAGAGGTGTAGCTATGGGGGCATCATGTGCCCCTATTTTTGCTAACATGGTTATGCTAGAGTTATTTGGGAGTAAGTATTTCAAATACATTTCTTATTATACAAGATTTCTGGACAATATGTTTGTCCTTTGGAAAGGTCCTGTACAAATGATTGATGAATTTATAAATTATTTGAATAATTCTAGTAGCTTTTTAAAATTTACACATAATGTCAGTCATGATGGGATTCCATATTTGGATACATTCATTAGGCACACAGAGAAGGGGTTTCAATCAGAGATATATAGAAAGAAAACCTTCTCGAATGGATATATGGAATTTACTAGCCATCATCCATGACATATGTTAAAAAATATATTCAAGGGACAATGCATAAGAGCAGCCAGAATGTCCTCAGATTATAGTATGATGGAAAAAGAAATTGAGTTTATAACTTCTATGTTCAGGAATAGAGGCTACCCCGAGGGGTTACTAAAGGATGTGTCAAAATATGTCATTAAGGAATGGGGTAATAAGTATATACCTGTATTAGGAATAGGACAAGATATTATTAAACAGAAAGAAGTAAAATTGGAAAAGGTACCCATAAACAGAGTTTGCACTTTAACATATTCTCCGTATGTGAAAAATGTAATGGAAATTATATATAGATATTGGAAGAATTTAATAGTTGCAGAGGAGATAAAAGACATATTAGGAGAAAAAACTTGTTTTGTGTATAAGATGGGCATGAATACAAAGAGGATGTTACAAATAGGGTATACTAAGAAAGATTCACAAATCAAGGATAGCAAAGCTACTACCAAATGTGGGGCATGTAATCAGTGTTATCTGATTAATGATAATGATGGAACAAGACTACAAGATTTAAATAAGATTTATATAAGGTTTAGAAAGGGGAATTGTAACAGTAAAAATATTATTTATATAGCTAGTTGCACATCATGCTCAGCCTACTATATAAGCAAAACTGAGAGACAATTTAAGAGAAGAATGTATGAGCATATGTATAGGATTAGGGTGCATGATCTTAAAAATGCACTATGTAGGCACATAGAAAAGAATGGTGAACAACATGGTTTTAAGTTTGCCATTATAGATAAAACTGTCACATCTAATAGAGGAGGTAATTTTAAAGCATTACTAAGTAAAAAAGAAAGCACGTGGCAAGTATTGACAGATTCAACTAGGGAAGCGGGCATTAATGAATCTATTTCAATAAAATAATTTATTTTATTAGTATGATAGGAATATTATATTGTTATATTATTATATATACTTTTTAAGGTGTTATTATGTAAGTATTTAATACAATTAGGTAGTACATAAGCGACAATATATGATACATGAATTAATATATAGAATACGATATGTATAGTTGGAAGTATTTTTATGGACTGTAATTATAATTATGTGCTTTTTAGGCTATAGTTGTCATAGAATTATTATTTATTTTTTAAAAACTGGATGTAAAGTAAAATGATGCAATGGCACTTTAAAAATCAGAATGGTGCCAAAATGTTTTTAAATGGACTGTTTAGCGTACTGATCAGCTGTTCTGAAGAAGTCTGCGATAAGCGGATGAAAGCACTTAACATAGTAATTGTACTTTAATCTTGTGGTTGGTGTTATAAGTATATTAAATCCTACATTTTTTAAAAAAGAAGATCTCCGTTTTACACCTTATTCGAGTGAGCCAGCAAGATACTTTCTTAAACACAACGTGACAGTGAGGTATACCGTCTCTTCATTATATTTCTGGAGTTGCAGTTCAGTATTTGATTGTTTACAGTGTTTAAACTATATAAAGTATACAATCCTTGTTTTTCATTTAGTGACATTTTTACTGAGAGTGCATCAGTATCATCATCTGTCTAGCTGTGTTATAATAAGAATTGAAATAGCTCTGAAAGAATTAACTGTTTGGCAAGAATTTGTTCTGAGACAAAGAAAGTATAACAGATACAGTAGTACGGAGTTTGTCTAGTCACTTTTGGACATTTTCTTCAGTGACATTTTCTTCAGTTCCTTAACCTACAGGTAGCTAGGTATGTCTACCGCTAGGTGAGCTGGGTAGTTCCTTAACCCACAGTTAGCTAAATATGTTTATTTTCTGAGCATGTTCACTATTGTTTTTTTTAATATAAATTAAAAAAGCCAGAGAATACTGTATTGTTAGCTTAAATTTTATAATAAAGCATAAGAAAGGCTTCATTTCCAGTAAAAAGATGACAGGATTTGTGCTTATTTAAGCTCCGCTCAGCGGTGCCAAGCTGAGGTAAACTTTTACTGGTGCCAGAAATTCTGCTCTTCAGTTTTTCCCTTAGATCTTGCTAGTTCTTTCTCTCATGCGCTTCAAATAGCCTAATCGCTTTGCACTTCAACAGGTTTTTGTACCAATTATTATAGCACACCTAAGAGCCATTCTTCATGGAAATAGCTCCAGTACTTAGTAGTTATGACCATCCCTCCTGGGATGATTAAAGGGCAGTTCCCTGTGCTTTCTTCTATTAACCTGGTGCACATGGGCATTCTGAGCCAGTGTAGCAACTTCCTCATGTACACAGACAACCCTCTCCTCTTACCACCCAATACTCAGACTTGTGAGAGATGCACTTATGTCACCAAATTGGAAGCTATGCACTCTCCAGCCAAGACCAGACTAGCTGGTCAAGAGAAGAAGATCAACACCTGCAACATACCACATGGAACACATAGCCATCTAGAATACCCACTTTCACAGCTCTCACATAAAAACACAAACCACACACCTACCTTCGTGGAGGCACTCAATATAAATTTACCTAAACAGCAAAGATCTCCAAGACAGAAATGCACTCAACCACCACAGCACAGCACAAACCACAGGACACATAGCTCACCTCCACAATGTACCCCTCAACCTAAGCCTCTAAGGCTAAACACCTTGCCCAATACACTAATCATAGCAGACTCAATAGTGAGGCACACAAATGTCCACTCACTAGGTTGAATAAGCTGAAGGTAACAGTCAGCTGTCTAGCAGGTTCCAGAATCTGACATATAACACACACACTCAGGTTACTCCACAACAAGTACAAGTATGACTCTGTCATTGTCCATGTGGTGTGAATGACCTGAGATGCACCTCCCTGGACTATATGAAAAGAGACATGGTGGAGCTCTCGAATTATGTGGCCCAGGCAAGTATGACACTAGACCTGAGCAGTATCCTGCCATCACCCAGAATAATACCGCAGTACAAACAAAAAATTATTGACTTCAACAATTGGCTAAGTTTCTAGTGTCATTCTAAGAGGATCCAGTATCTTTCTGCTTGGGATGACATGATTGCCAGACCTCAATGCTTTGTCAGAGATGGCCTGCATCTGTCACCCCTGGGTTTCTGGGTACTGGCTAAGGCTCTTGCCACCCCTATAGTGCCTTTTTTAAATGCTGTCCCAAAGACCAAATTGCCACTGTAACAGCTATAAATAAATGCAATTTGAGAGTCATGCTGCTCAATGCTAGACGTCTAAATCTCAAGATGCACTCGCTCGAAGCACTCCTCAAAATGGAGAATAATGACATCTGCTCTGGTTTAAAGTGGCAGAAAGCACCCCTGCGCTACCAGGCTATAACTCATTCCACACCTTTCAGCCCTGAAACATGGACCAAAGCTCCCAAGGCGGTGGTGTTTCCATATTCATAAAGGATATGCACACCTCCAGACTAGTACCCCAGTATAATGCATCTGAGATACTTCTGGTATAACTAACATTGGGTAAGACTGTGAGCCAGGTCATAGCCTGCTATAGGTCCCAAACTATGTCCCTAGACTCTCACTCCACATTCCTAAGCACCCTGGAATCTATCAAGGTCCAACCCAACACTCTCATACTAAGAGACTTTAACTACCTTCCATCAACTGGGAAAACTACTCAACCACCAATACACTGGCTCAATGCTTCCTGGAATTCATCAATTCCAATACCCTGGACCAGCTCATTCTGACCCCCCCCCACTAGAGGAAGCAACATCCTTGACCTGGTTATTACTTACATGGGTGACCATTGCTCTACACTAATAGTCAATCCCTCCCTGGCTAGATCCGACCATATACTAATCACCATGGGAATCCACAACTCACCCACACCCCCTCAAAGGTAACCACCTTGAAAAACTTCTCCAAAGCTGACTTTGGACTCCTAAAAACAGAGGTGGCTAACTTCATGGCACCCACGCCAATGGAAAATAGCTGCATGACTGCCGAATCATACACCAATGCACTGTACAAACATGTACATAAATGCATGGAACTAGCCATACCCAACAGAACCAAGACGCTCTCCTCCAAAAAAAGGAAGCCACTCTAGTGGTCTCCTATCATTAATAAACTCTGCAACAGAAGGAAAAAAAACTGTTGCAGAAAGAGGTGAAGTCAGAAGACTGGAAAAACTCCCTTATTAGCCTCAACAAAAAGTTGAGATCCCTCATCAAATCCTCTAAAGCCAGCTATGAAGGCAGAATTGTGCAGACACTAAAAACAATCACAAAGCCTTTTATAGTTATATCAAGAGACTCCACGGCAATACCCAGATTTGCTCTGAGTTACTGCACAATGGTACCACCTATACAGAGCCAACAGATATTGCCAACATACTGGCTGACAGATTCAGTGCCAACTTTACCCCTCTCTCCCTCCCTAAAGGACCAATCACAATACTGGAAGAATGCCAGCCAGCATTACAGCAGTCCAGGTTAAAGTTGCATTTTCCAAGGCCAAGAATACAGCTTCCATGGGACCCGATAATATCCCTGGCTGTGTTCTACATGAACTACAGAGCAAACTGGCACCACATCTGTGTGCCCTGTTCAGTCACAGCCTTATCTCAGGCTTTGTCCCTACCGAATGGTGCACTGCTACAGTCATCCCTCTCCATAAAGGGGGAGCGACTACAGACCCTGGAAATTATTGCCCCATTAGCCTGATTAACAAAGATATAGAAAATCTCTGAACTCTGGACCCCATGCAGTTTGGCTTAGTGAAAGGGAGATCATGCCTGCTGAACCTGGTTGACTTCTTTGAGTCAGTCACCAGGGCTGTAGATGAAGGTAAGGCAGTGCATATAGCATGCCTTGATCTGGCCAAGGCCTTTGATACCATTCCTCACTCAGGAATTATTGATAAACTCACCAAACTAGGTGAACTCCAAGTCAGACTGCCGACCAGTCACGAGTGGAGTCCTACAGGGATAGGTCCTGGGTCCTCTCCTGTTCTGCATCTACTTTTCAGAGGTCCAGACCAACACAAAGAGATACTGGCTGACCAAGTTCACAGACAACTGCAAGTGGGAGTCGTTATTAACTCCCGAAGTGATGTAGACATCCTAAAGGAAGGCCTCACTGAGACCAATGACTTGTGTCGAAACCATGGCCTTAAGCTTAATGACAAAAAATAAGTCATCATCCCCTTCAGTAAAAACTCAGTTCCCACTAACTACCACATCGATGGGACCCCACTGAACACTGAAGGTGTTATAAGATATCTGGGGATGCAGGTTGACAGCAACCTCTCCTTCAACCACCACATTGCCACTGTGGTTAAAAAGTCCTTCTGTGTGGCACATCTCATTACCAACGGTTTTGCATCCAGGAAGAAAGAGGCCATCATCTCTCTCTCTACTCCTCCCTCATTAGACCAGTCATCGAGTATACTACCCCATTTGGTATATATCTCACTAGACACTTGTAACAGGTGGAGAGGCCACAAAAGTCCCTCACAAAGAGGATCCTAGGCATTAAACACATGTCCTACATGGATAGACTCAAAAGACTCCAGCTATTCTCTGTCTCATATCTCCTACTTAGAGGCGATCTCTGCTTGACTTACAAAGCCATGTCTGACCCAGCTCTGTTAGAAATGCTACATCTAAAGAAATCCCAATCCCTCCACACCACATGCGTCAGAGAACTCAAACTCATTACCACAATCAACAGAACATGCTGGAGGGACAGGTTCATAATCCAGAGACTGCCCATGCTCTGGAACAGACTTCCCATACATGTCAAGCAGAGCACCTCACTGTCCCTCTTTAAGAGAAATCTTGATGAGTGGATGGGTAATAGAAAGTTCACCCTAGGGATCACTCCAGTGGCTCTACTTGATAGATGCCCTGGGAACTAACGTCAGGTGGCACAATGCCAGGGCACTTGTATGGGCTAGGCTTGTAAAGGCTCCAGGGCCATTAGCCTAGTACACACCTATGAATCTATGAATACTTCCTCAAGATCTATGGACCACAACGCAGATATCCAAACAGTTTTCACAATGCTTAGATATATGATTTCAGACACAGGCTCTCAAAAGGAATTTTCAGAGCAAATCAGTATGCTTAATATTCTGTCATTGTTTTATATTGACAGCCCAAAGCTAAGCATGTTTACCTCTAAATATAAAGTAGTCTTTTCCCAGCTTTAATGACAACAAAATTATTTTAAAAAAATGTTGTTGGCAGCTTCCTTTAACAATTTATAGGTTACTATGCTGTGTAATTTGTTGGCTCATACTGGATTGCTGCAATGCTTTGAAATGGTGCAGTGGACCTGCCCCTGTTAGGTATTTCTCACCTTTTGTGCTCCTCTAGTTATTGTACTTTACCTGTTTAGTAAACATCTAGTTATCTTATGCACAGAAGCTAAAAGATTTAAACAGAGATCCTGCATTCTAAATAAGTATGACAATGTTATAGCTATTTCCTCTATGATTTTCCTTAGCCAGCTTCCTGTTATATCACTGTGTCAGACTGATACACCTTTTACAAAACACACACCTTAATACTGGATACATAGTTTCTCACCTAACCCCATACATTTCATTTATTCTTTTTTTCTGTTAGTATTATTTCTTTCTCATGCACATTTGAAGAATGTCCCTTACTCTGATGCATATGCTTAGAACTGGTGTTTTGCATTGCAGAACACCATATCATTGTAATCCAATGACCATTCTGTATGAAATGTACCTAAACAAGTAATACTAACAATGGTCAGTAATCTGAAAAGCGTGGTTCTACAAGGAAACGTCCACTTCCTGAAAGCTGATGTGTTAAAACAATGAAAAAAATGCCCGAAATTCAAAAGGGCAAAAAAAATACTTTTGCAACTCAAAGAGGGGAGAAATCTTCCCAAACAAGTGAATCATTGCTGGTGCATATTTACAAGCCATGAACTGGCAGTTATTGCTGTGGGAAACAGAAATTGGTATTATACCCTTTCTTTTTTTCTGTGTGCTACTGACACTTGAACAATTTCACCTCTAGTATGCAAAGTGGAGCTGACAGATAATAACTGGCTGCTGTGAGTGATAGCAGTAGATAGTGAAACCAAGCAAAACATGATGAATTGAAATTTTACAGAACAGCACATTTTTCAATTCACGCCATAGAGAGATATACCAGCATATGTAGTGTGAACACAGCCTTGCTAAACTGACAATTACTAAAAAAATCATTGTAACTTTCTACATAAAGCTTCCAGTACACACAGGACTCATTACTGTTCAGCACATTATCAAATGCGAGATGTCACTCAATGTATTTGATCTATTGTGGTATCTGAATTTTATTTATTTATTTACTTATTTGCACTTTGTTAACCGGGAAAATCCATTGGGCCAAGATGAGCCTTTTTCAAAGGAGGCATGGGGAGAAAAGCTCCACAGTATATATGTACAAACATCAGCAAGAAGCAATAACGAGAAATCAATAAAGTATTAGTTCAATCGTATTTACATACAAGAGATAATAGCAAGAGTTAATACAGTATGTTCTAGAAACAAACAAGCAGTGGTTATACATTTTATCATACGTGACGGGCAGAATGTATATCTGAGCTACGGTAAGGTAGTAGGAGTAGGAGAAGAAGTAGTGGCAGGAGATTCAGATGGATGAGAGCAGGAGCATTCCCAGGGTGAGACGGGATAAGAATGGAACGAGGCCTTAAAAGAGGAAAGCGTTTGTGTAGTATGGATGTGGGGAGAAAGTGAGTTCCATTTTCATGCGAGGGAGAAAGAAGAAGCTGACCAGGGGTACATGATGGTTTGTGTACTGCATGGAGGTTTTGATTATTAGATCTGAGGATTTGGTCAGGAAGATGCACAGTGACGATGGAGGAGAGGGAGGGGCATTGAGAAGGGTTGAAAATGAGTTTATGGGCAGTGGAGGGTTGAATGTAAGATGGGTAGTTAGGGAGTTCTAGCCAATTCAGGGACTGTAAGGAGTAACAGTGGTGGGAAAAGGATTTTGAGCTAGTAGCAAATTTGGCATTTTATTGTAACAGGATGCTAATTTAGCTTTGAGGGTTGCTTGCAGGTTGGTAAGGAGAGGAGCTCTGTACATGAGGGAGGAGAGGAGGTATGTGGTAGAGAGGGTAAGCTTAGTTGAACACATGAGGTAGCGATTGTGCTGGTAAAGCATTCTGAGTTTTTGGTGGGTTTTCTTAATGTTGCTTTGGAGGCAGAGGTCAAATTTTAACTGTTTGTTGATAAGGATGCCTAGAAGCTTAGTCTGGGAGGCTGTTTCGATGGAAGTTTTATTTTGGTTAACTCTGAAGAAGGTGTTTGTGTCTATTTTGGCATTTTTAGAAGGGGTAAAGATCATGGTTTTGGTTTTGGATGCATTAAGAGCTAAGTGATTATTTTGCATCCAAATCTCTGTTGAATGTGGCTTGTGTTATTTGTATAAGTTTAGGAAGGGATTCCACAGAGCAAATAATGATTGAGTTGTCTGAGTATTGGACAAGTTTGGCAATCGGGACTTCTAGCAGTTACAGTGATTTCTTTTTGTTAAAGGCATTGGAATAGAAAATGGGAGTGGGTTATAAAATAATTTTGGGTCACACGTTTTGTTTATATGTTTTTATATTTTCATAGCTTTGTAACATAACAGAAGCTCTTCACCCATTTAAAAAAATAGTTAATGTAAAGTAGTCCACAAAGCTACTCTTTGTTGTCAGAATTAAGTATAGACCATCTAGGAAAACTCTAAGGGGATTTCACGAGCCCTCACTGCTTGGCCACAAGACCTCTCTTGGTGCAAATTTTTGTTTTACTCCCAACATTAACTTCTGGAGCATCATTAGGTACTCCTCTTGACAGATGCCTCAAACCACTTCATTAACTTAATAAAAGAGTATATTTGTCAAGTTCATTTGGTATGTGATGTGCTTAATTGATTCTCATTGTTCCACATTAAAAGGGTTTGTCACATATTCAGTGTTAAGATTGTTCTAGATGATATCCATGTTAAATAATATTGAATCACATTAAGTCAGGAAAATAACTTTTTGTAAGTATAATGTGACACATTTTAACCTTCCTGTGAGCTTCCTAGTTGAAATTCTTATTAAGCAGTTAGTAAATGTTTACCGTTCTCTCCATTTGTTCTACATTTTGAGGCACAGTGTAGTGTTTCACATTGTGGAGATGAAAGGTTGAGACCTATGGTAGGGACAGGAGCAAAGAAGCTTTACTTGCTCACATCTCCATGGGTGGAGAGCAGGGGATGCATGTCTCATGGGCACGTGCACTATCAATGACCCTCAGTGGAGACTGGAGATCTGTTGGAGAAGCACCTGAATATTGGTGGGGGTACAGGGCTGCTTGAGAGGTTATGTCATCTGTATAGGCATCTTAAATTCCCCCAACTCCATGCTAACTGCATGCCTAACTCTGAGTACTGCTTAGACATATGCAAGAAGAGGAACATTTAGGGATTAAGTAAAAACCCTGATGACTGCCTAATGACATTGTGGTTAAGCTTTCATTCCCCTAATGAGAAATAAATATCATAGTCATGGTAGTGATTCAGATGGTCAGCAGATGTGGGGAACAAAAAGTGCAGCAAAAATTAACACATATTAAGATAACTCATGTCTGTTTTCTCCCTCTTTATTTTAATCTTTAGCTTATTCTGATTATGATAGCATTATGCTGTTCTTGGTTTTGTTTAGTTCTATATGCTGAACCTGCTGGTGGACAGTAACTTCTGGCTTTTCACAATACAAGCTTTCCTTAAGAGGTAGAAGAATACACTTCATACAAAGCCAGAATTTACTGCACAATACTAAACACTGAATAGATTCATACTTTCAAATATCACATTTCAGACATAATTGGGTCCATGTTTTCAGACTTACAGAGCAACTGCACTTACTCATAGTAGCACCACTTTTGAGTCAAGAAACAACAGAGACATAAATATGTTCTTTAGTCAGTGTGCTTCTTCAAAAAAGATGAGAAATATGTTTTTAAATGTGTGCATCAAATAATAAACTGTTTGTAGTGTGGATGGTGCTTTATTTGATCACTGTAGTAATATTTAATCCCTTTGGGCTTCATCCTTGTCAAAAGTTTTGCCATCATGATCAAAGCAAGCATTGCCCATGTGCTACTATGCTAAAATATGGCAAGAATCTCTGGCATTTCAGATCATTCAAAAAGCGATTTTACATCACAGAAAAATATTTAGTTCTTTCATAAAAACTGCATCAGCACTTCCAGAGAAAACACTGAATCACAAAAGCCACAATACTACTCCCTCACATGTCTTGAGCAAGAGTTGAATTATGTTCGTTATGTACTACAAACACACTCATTTCTGGAGACTTGAAAGAATGAAAAAGAGTCTAACTAGTAAACTGGATGCATCTGTATGTACAGACATGTATGTGAAGGGGTGACAAAACAGAAACAGGCACATGTTCAAAATTATGCTGCAGAGATTAAACGTGAGCATTCTGATTGAAAGAAGCATCATCCATTCCATAATATGGTTTATTGCTTTGTTACACAACAGTACATGTTAAATTACTGAAATCAATCAATCACAACACTTGAAAGAGAACATTTCCATGAATATATTACGTATACTTCACAGAAATCACTTACACTTCAAGGCACTCTTTCATTTGCACTTCTTCACGAGTATGCTTTCTTACAATGAATCTAATATGAGTAATCACATCTTGCTAAATAAACACAATACTATTCAAATGCAAAACATCTAAAATCTTGGGAGATCAACAGTAGCACTCTCAAGGTGACAAAAAAATCTCTATATTTTTTGCAAGGGCGAGCTCTCCTGTACCTCCAGTGCAGAAGCAAGCCCCTTAAACCCTGAACTATAACATTATTACTGAAAGATTTCTGGCATTTTTTCATGCTGGTTAGACTTGGAGACCATGCATTTACCTCACTTTCTCATTACTCATTGAATCTGTGTGATCTAAAATACACAACTGCCTAACTGTCATGACAAAACACCAGCAATCTTTCAGTGATAATGCTGTGTGCACCCATCAACTGGCCAATGACAAACAGTAGGGCTCTCTCTCACAACTCACTCTCAGAATAACTGCATCAGCCACTTTGCAACTAAAGATGCTACAGTTTATTTGTCTCTGCTCTCATACCCAAACAACAGAGGTTGTAGGTTTCAGCACAATTCTCATATGACAGTGCATTATTGCTATAATATTTATTTATTTATTATTTATTTATTTGTTTTACATTTGTTGACTGGGTTTGTCCAACTGAGCTGAAAAGCCCTTTTTCAGCAGAGGTCCGGGCAGAAAATCTCCAACATATACAATTTTCATTATAAATTAGCATTAAACAGCAATGTTACAAGATTATTACAATGCATTAAGTAGCAATACAATGTTATACAGTGTCAATAATCAGGAGTATAGCAAAGCTCTTTCAAGATGTATAAAAAGAAATATTATGTCATTAAGGTGAATATAGTTTTTGGGGTAAGTGCTTATCTTGGTTAGAGCTTCGGAGAGGTCTGGAGGGAGAATCATGGGAGATGAGAGGGGATAGTGCCGGGCAGTAGGAAGGCTGGTATAGGATAGACTGGATGATCTGGAGCTGAGAGAGAATAAGCTGGTGGGGAAATTCAAGCCAGTTTAGGTGTTTTAGAGAGAGACAGTGATGGGATTTGTAGGAGCAATTATTTGCTCTTAACAGAATCTTAAAAACTGTTATTTGTCTGTATGAATAATGGAATAGTACAACTTTTACAATATTCCATAAATTCTACCAGAAATGTGTAAATATAAAATTTGTTGAAGCATTGCTCATTCTTTCACTGACTGAAGGAACAGTCTTACTTTCTGACTGGCTAAAGGCACATGAACTATAAACCCTGTAGTGAGTGATACTAGGGTGAAGCCTTTTTATAAACAAGTCAAAACAGCTGCAAATTAATTAATCAATTTGGTATAACAAAAGATTGTACTACTGTTTAAGTTTGTTAACCTGTAGGGATATAAGGAAGCTTTAATGATAACTACATCAGTTTTATGAATTCACAGCTTAATGCTTCACTAAGTACAGTGGATCTGGCTTGGAGCTAGCAGCCTCCTATAAAATGACAGGGTTTTTGAAGGTAATGGAGAACATCCTGAAAAGGAAGACATGCAGTTTTCAAGCTCTGCCAGTCATAACATCTGTGGTGTATCATTAAAGTCTACAATCTAAACTCTGAGGAACTGCATATCTACCCAGCTGGTAGAATGAGAGCTTATTACATGATGGTAGGAACTCAGTACTTACAATGTAAAAAGGTGCCCTCGTGATAACCAAACCAAAACTGATTTTGCCGACTTACAGGTGAAAATTTAAATGAGGCCAGATCACCTGAAAAAAGTTTAGAGAAAGCATCTACCAGAGACAAACTACATATGTGTAAAAATGTTGTGGTCCTGTTGTATTTTCAAGACCCAATAATGTGAGACCAAAAACTCTGAGGAATTAAATACAGTCAGGGGTCAGATACACTAAGTCTGAAATTGCTGTATTTCAGATGAATCCCCCTTCTCCAAGGTACAGTGATCTCAAAGTTAATATACGTAACTAGTGGGGATGTGGAATTACAGCTACCCCTAGACAGTGGGTGGAGGGGGGGGGGCTTGCGTCTATATTACCCGATCGAAAGTTTAGGTTAGCGAATACCTAAACGTCGACCTGATAATATCGAAAGATTAAAACAGCAAATGGCTGATTTAACTTAGGGAATGAATTCCCTCGGCCGCAAAAAAAAAATTTAAACCAAAATAATGGGAAAAGTACAAAATCCGCATAACAGCCAAGGGAATTCTTTCCCTGGGTTAAATCAGCCATTTGCGGTTTTTTGCTTTCGCTATTTTCAGATCGATGTTTAGGTATTCACTAACCTAAACATTCGATCAAGTAATAGGAACCTGGGGGCTTGCACCCAAATACTTTTAATATGCAACTGAGTTTTCTACTTTTCTGACATACTTGCAAGATAATGCTTAATTTTTCAGAGTTTTGGGGACTCTCGGTGTTTTATCTAGTAGTAGAGTACCCAGATGCTGCCTCTTGTATTATTCTTTATGTAATTAAAGCAATCTGTCACTTTTCTCACTGGAAACCCATTCATTATTTCCATAAGGAATGGGTCTTGCATGTATCAAACATACAACGCTTCTTCCTAGTCGTATATTTATACAGTCTTACACACACACACACACACACACACACACACACACACACACACACACACACACACACACTGCTAAAATTGTTATTCTCTCAAACTCAAATGTCTTCTATCTCAACTCTATAACTTACAAAATCACTGTCACAATTATGTAAAACAGAAGATGAGGTGATGTATTGAATTCAATTTTAACACACATTATGTTGGTAGAATTCTGTTTTATAAATTCCAGGGGCTTCATTCTGGGGTTTGTGTAACATTTTGCTCCATGGATGTCTGCTAACCTCTTATAAGACACAGTATTTCAACCATTAATGCATTCTAAATGCATGCCATAGTGGCATAACAACATAATAGACTCACTAAGGTCTCTTCTCATGCCTGGAAAAGTGCATTTAAATCCTGTTATGTAAACCTCTAAATAGTTTTAAAACAAATAATTTTTAATTCAGCTTTGTGTCAATCAGTATGACAGCATTAGCCACATTAAGGAACAACTCAACAGTTGATTATCACAGTTATACAATTTCTTATAACTATTCTTGAATGAAAGCTGGCCACTGCAATTAAAGAGTCATGATAGAAGGAAAAAATATACAGCCAGGGTATAGGTATACATCACATATCTTGGATTCAGAAAGAATCCTACCATGAGTGGTAATAGCCCACCACTGGCGGCTGCAGCCTTTCTGAATTTGGTCAATAGTTTTTTCATTGAGAACAATGCTTTGAAGATGTTTTCATCAAATTACTATAGACCTATCCTAAACTGGACCCGGATTTTATGTTATATTCAATTACTGTATTTGAAGAATGTGTTACTTTCTGTTTAAGTACCCCGTAAATTCTTTAGCTTGGTTTCTTTATTCTCAGTTAACTAGTTCAAGTTTTTTTGCATATTCTTGTTGTCTGTTTTTTGTAATACATTGAAAAAATTAATGAAAAGAAATACGACAAAAAATCAGGTAATTCCACAAAACATAACTAAAGACTAACAGAACCCCTCTCAGGATTTCTACTATACTATTCATTACAAAATTTTAATTAATCATAAACTACTGATACTACAGTACAGTTTACAATGGGGGAAATGGCAGATTTCCTTATCACTAAGTAACTGTTAAGTACGTAGTTCCAACTGTTTCCTGTATGTTGGCCAACTATGATCATTCAAGGATATTTCGTACGATCATATGGCCTTTTGCTGAATGCTGATATGTGCTCATTGAATGGCCGTTCAATGAATATGCCATTTGATGGCTAAACATAGACCCACAAAGTTTGCTGTGTGGGAAAACGAATGAACATATTTATATATAGTCAGATTTCATACCCCAGTGATCATTTAAACCTTCAAATAAATTTTCCAATCTTTCTCTTCTTCAAGAGATAGCATAATAATTCACTAGCTATTAAAATACAGACATTGAGTTTTTTGGAATGCCCAGAAAAAAGTACTGTGTTCAATTCTATGGGAGATAATTGACTTGATATTAGATAAAAATATTTTGTCTGTTTGCCTGCTAACTGCAGCAAATAGTTAGTTAATACTTGCCCTTACACCTTACAAACAGTTCCTAAAACACACACACACACACACACACACACACACACACACACATCATATATCTTTGCAAAAGCATAACTCTGATAAATCATTTTATGCAGCACAGCAACTGTTATAATATCGCACTTTCAACTAATTTACAAGAAAAACAAATCCGAACAATACCTACTATCATCTTCACTGCACAGAGTCCTGAGAGATTTGCAGATTTCCTCTAAAATGCAATGAATGACCTGATATAGGTTTAGAACCATGATTTTTCGCCTCAGATTTACCTTTTCTCCGCCGATATTATATATGTGTGCGTATAGGTATACATATGTATCACTGATCTGTTTACATATATTTAGAATTTATAAACCTATTACTTCAATAACGAGGGTATACAGAATACATTTTTTCTTTGCATCACTCAGAAACATAGTTTCTTCAGGCTATATTATGTCTACAGTTGTATCATCTTTTCTTTTGGCTTTACCCGGTTAAGGGTCGCCACTGCGGCACTCTGGTCCGCTAATGAGTAGCAGTTGATTTTTACATGCTGAGTTACCAGCTCTGATGCACACCCTTCAACGAAACGAAACAAAGGTACGCCCATTCACGCATGTCTCCACGCAGAAGACGCTCTAGGTGAGAATCGAACCGAACTGCGTCTTATTGTAAGGGCTAATTAAAAAAAGTTATAATTTTAGAGGGAAAACTGAAAATGATGTGTACATTTATCAACTGTAAGGGGGGCCCTAACATTTTGAAAGATATGCCCATTTTGTAAATGCCAGGTGGGTTGGGAGGGCAGTAACAAGAGTTTGTGAGTACACAATGTAATTTTCGGGCTACATGCCTGCTTCAAAATCCGCTTTGTTTGCTTGTTGACCTGGAATTTGGTGGTCAGTGATGTTGTTTTAGAGGGAGTAACTGTCCACAACATAAGGTATACATGTAATTCGCCTAACTATGGTCACTTAAATGAATGCCTAACTATACTTATGTTAACATTTTCAGATTAAAAAAAATAAACGTCATTGAGGTCTGGTGATGGTAGATAAACAGTAGATCTAAGAAACTGTACAGAGAAACCGCATTCCCTCCGACCAGCCCCACTCAACACAGATAACACCTCGATGGGGTGATTTTTACCTGTAACTGGGTAACTTTGCATGCCTGCGTTAACAGTGCTGTAACATGATTCTGACAATATCTCATTACTGACAGCTAGTAACTGCAAATCAATTTCAGTCATTTACAGAAAGTAAGAATGGCACATTAAACTACTTGCCTCGCTCTTGATAACGCCATGAAGGATATGATTATAATCTTTTAGGATGGCCTTGTGGTCACAAGTCAGATTCGAAGCGCCCTTAGCGAAAACAAAAATAATCGAAAATCCGAGGATCACCTGGAAATAGTCTGGGCAGAATAATAATTAAAAAGCCTGTTTAGTAGTTGCATAAGCACAGTTAAATGCAATGCGCCTTTCTTATTAGTAAAGGTGCTTTACCCATCTTGGAGAGTCTTCACTGGCCTTTTTGGTGCAAAGCTGAGGAGGCTGAAGCCTCATATAGAGATGGACGCCTACGGACATGATAGAATAGTTGTTTATTTATGTTTGCCTAATATACAAAAATTTTGACTATAGTAAAATTAAATACTTTCAGGGGAAATCCGTAGAATAGCCGATCCTTTCGCCCACTTGGTAGTATGGTGTTTTCCCTGCTTTAACTCATCCCATTCCCTGTGCTCTCAGTCTTTTTAAGAAATGCGTCATGACTCATAAGAACTAAAACTTTACATGTATAAGTTATTTCTGCTATGACGGGTGAATTGGACATTGGTCACGTTTTTTTCCCCGTATGATGAGCAGGTTTGAAAAAAGCCGCCCCCCCCCCCCTCCACGCACACACTGGTCTTTGACTAGAGAAATCTCCAACGAGTAATGCTGTAAAGAACTTCCTATACTGGACGTTGTAATTAGCTGGTTCTTTTTAATACTTATTTTTATGGAACATTTTTATAAAATCCAATTAACACTATACAATATTATAAAACATTGAAAACAACATATAGCTATAAAACAAGATTTCTTACTACCAAATAATATCAATATTTACTGTACATAGGTGTCTCCTTAAGCAATAAAAGTTATTGAAAGTTTCAGTTCTAACATAACCTTTTTTTTTAAATTATTATAATCTATTTTTCTAACAGTTCTTTGCATTTTATTAGCTGCTTCTTGACTTACCCAAGTTGTCAGGGTGCTTTTTGTCCTCCTGCCATATGTGGCATTGGGGTCTGCATAGCATACCATAGACTGGACAATTTAAATGAAGGGTCCCCCCTCCGTTTATTTACATAGCGATGGTGTTTGTGATTGAGTCATTGGCTTTTTTGATGATCTATGAAGGTAGAGTCAATGCATCAAAAGCTTCTAATGATGTCACAGTTACTTTACCTTATCCTCCATACAAAATAACTGAAAAAAGCAATTTTTTTGAGTGTTCAAAACTGTAGTCCTTTAGTCCTTTAACAAATTTCAGACTCTCACTTCCTAACAGGCTTGGTAGGTGTGAAAGTTGTCAACTCTGTTTATTGATGAATGATTAACAGTTATCATTTCAAAGCCCTAATAAGGAAAATTACTGTGCTTAATTTTGAGGTTACATGGATAATAGTGACACTTTGCTGGTCAACAATGTGTGTTTACTAATTTGTTTATGTAGTGCTCAGACAGTGCAATTCATTCTCTAACAACCAAACTCTGTGGAAAAGAGTTTCATTTTTCTAATCTCAACAAGACACAGTCTGAGGATGTAAAACTGTAAGTGGTAGCCAGCAGTGAAAACTACAGACCATTTTCTGTCTAGCATATACCTCTTAACTGTCCCTGATTTTAAGGGACATCCCTAATTTTGAATCAAATTTTAGCTCTGTCCCTCTTAATCCCTCCTACAATCGATGACTTTGGATAAAAGGTGGTGAATTGTACTTAATAAATCATGACAATAATTAAGAGTTATAGATTTATTTTACTTCAGAAACTGTATATTAATCCACATTCTCTTATTCTGTCAGTCTCTCAAGTTAATAGTACTAATATTTTAAAAGTGTCCATGATTGTACCTGATTATTTGTGGATTTGTCCCTGATTCTGTTGAGATTTGTCCCTGACTGGTTGGGAGCTATCATTGATGCAGGCTAAGACAACTTCATTTAATGAAACAACGTGGAATTTGAATAGGAAACAATATAGGACCTTATTGATCTGTGACAGGAGAATATGCCCCCCCCCCAAGGGCGCCCGCAGGCAGGTGCAAGGGGGTGCACTTGCACCCCCCTGGAACGGGCGGGAGATTAATTTTCTTTTAATAACAAAAAAAAAAAAAAATTAAGGGAGTTCTTCTTTAAGAATGGTCCCTTAGCTTGCTGGTCCCCATAGACGCCGGAACCATAGAGTGAGGGGAAGGGAATGCTCCCTCCACTTTTACAGCTGAAAGACCTAATAGGCGGACCCATCCGTGCATTGCACGCTAACGTTAAAATTTAAACACAAAGTGTGCGGAAATGGATTCCACATCAAGCCTGCTGCAGTAAGAAGAGATTTTCCCCCCAAGGCTCCATTTATGTGCTGGAAGGTGAGAGGTCCGTTTTATTTTTCAGCTGCTGAGAGGTCGGTTTTACTTTTAAAGTACTGAGAGGTCCGTTTTACTTTTAATCTGCTGAGAGGTCCATTTTACTTAAACTGCTGAGAGGTCTGTTTTACTTTTGACATGACGCGATTAGGATTATTTAACAGTTTCCTCTTAATTGACGAGTAAAGTAATATAGTTTGACTAAAGAATACTTTTAGTATGTTTGTGCGTACATGAAGGGATTTGTGCGGTTATATCAATATTTTTGGGAAAGCTAAAGTTTTTATTTTGTCCGGCCAAGCATGGAGGCGTGTAATCTGTAGCAGTGCACTTGTATGCCTTATTCTCTCCGTACTAGTGAGTTATTTGTAATATTTTCATAGTTGACCACAGACAGAGTCTGAGAATAACAACTTAGTTTGTAAGCTTAAAAACAAGTGTAGATCTTGACCTCATGATGCTACATGTAGTGGAGAGAATGTTTGGTATAGGAAGGGTGTCCTGTGAAAAAGGTAGTAGAAGTTGCTTTTTACTGGCCTTTCTGCTTACTAATAAGATCATACTTCTAAAGTGTACCTCATTATAAGGAATGTTACTTATTTGGAGTCTTAACTCCATGTACCTCACTGTTCTACATTCTATTTGAAAGGGATTGTTGCAGATTCGTTGCCAAGAATTAACTGATATCTATAGTAAATGCTGAATCATTCAAAATAACATTTGTTTATAAAGGTACATTTTAATCATTTTGTGACTTTTCTATTTAAGTTGCTAGTACTCTAAGTGTTCCACATTAGAAGGAATGTTTCCACATTTTGGAGATAAAAGGTTGGAGCTATGCTTATTAACTGGCCCTACCGAGTAAGGGAGAAAAGACTGTAATGACAGTGGTTATTGTAATGTGATTTTGGGAGGGAGCATGTATTGTCTTTTAGTGAAACAGGTGAGACAGTAAGGTTCCCATAGTTCAGTGTCCTGTATTTCTCCACTCCAGAGTTTTGACACACCCTCATTTTGTCTCCTTTTGTCTGCTGAGGGTAGTTGTCTGAAACCAATTCCTTACCATTTTCCATAGTCTCCAATGTTTTTCCAAACTGGCTGACATGTTGTTTTCTTTTGTCTCAAAGTATTTTCTGTGTTCATGCTGTGTGTTGCTGTCTGTCTGAGGCAGCACTGGGGTATTGTTTAATAGGTTGTTATAGTGAAAACCAGTGCTTGCTGGTATAGAACTGGTAGAGCTAGACTTTGAAGTACTTGGTATTATGTTGCTGCTGTGCTCTTAATTAGCAAGTTTTTTTTGCTAGTTCATTAAACACTAGTGGTGTCTAGCTGTCCGGTAGCTTGTAAAATCAGTTGTTAATAAGTTTGTATGGCATAACACTCTGGTGATGTAAAGCTCCACAGGAACTTTTTTCTTGGCTGTTTTTACAAACTTCATTCACTTTATTTGTGCTGTGTTATTAATTTAAAGATGGATACTACCTGGTTATAAGTTTTTTTGAGTATATTTGAGACAAGAATATAATCTTACAGAAGTGCACCAGATCTAAATAGTTTTGGACTCGCTATTAACAAGGGTACAAATCAGCACCAGTATGATAGGTCCTTAGGGAACTACAAGGCTAGCTGCCCTTGTGGGCCATTTTAAACCTCTCAAGTTTCCTTTTCGGTGCTTGAATTAACTTATCAGTTTTGGTGTTTGGCCTTCTCAGTCCCATGGTTAAGTAATATATTACTTATAGTGAATAACTGGTTTCATACCATAGATAATTTGAGGGGAACCATGCACGGATAAAACATTTGAGTTGCATCTGTGTCCATTAGTATAGGAGACAGTCCTGGAGTAAATTGTTTCCCTTCTATAGAACTAACAAGGGATTCAAATTTTTATTTGGATGTCATAATATACCTCTCGACCTCTTGGCACAAAAAAACTGACAGCCAAAAATGTGATGCAAAGCCCCCCAAATTAGGACAGATTTTAAAAATTGCTGTCATAAACTTAAAACGTTGCTAGAATAAAAGGTGTTGGCATGCATTTTTAGAAAAAAAATGAAGTCTGAAACTCAAGTGTCTGTCATTTAGTGAATTCAGTTCTCACTAACTTGCCACGAAAGTCCACAAAATCCCAAATTTTATGAGGACTAGATGAAAAATGAGGCAAAATCTGGACATTCTGCAAAAATGTGGACAGTTGAGAGGCAAGACTAATGTTTAGCTTGCGTAATGAGGTTAAGGAAAACCATTTGCAGAGTAACCATACATGGCATGGTGGAAGGACAGATGTGCAGAGCAATGAACAGGAGATGGTGAAGCTAAGGTGCGTGGTTTTTTAAAAATTGCATTACGGACTAATCAGATTGGCTTTAAATACTATGACTTGATTTTGCAGTGAACGGGTATGTGTGACTTTAGAAAATAGGCTATGCAGTTTCTTAATGGATGCAGGTGCTGGTGGGTTGGAGTTGATTCTGAATCCTGGGACAGTGACATTTGATGCTAAACAGTTATATTTCACAATTTCAGCAGTGGTGCACAGTTAGGAGAGTTTGTAGGCAAGATGCATATTTGGTCTGGAGACTTTTCAGAAGTTGATAAGCAGATCTGTGGTTGTCTAGTCCAGGACACACACTACTCTTTTAAATTGGGCTACTTTCCCTATGTTGCGTCTCCAACAACATAAGCTTTCACCACTACATTTTCTCTGTAGATTTCTATTGAGTGTGAGAGAGATTGGAGCTGAATAGTGAGGCATTTCAGTGCTCTGGAAGTAAGGAGAAAACTGCCTTTTCAGACTGTGTGTATATTGACTGATATTGGTGGATTGTAATGGCAGACATTTGAGTGGCCTTTTATGGCTGAAATGTTCTGAATTGGGCAGTTTGTCATTATTGGTTTGTTTTTTTTTTCATTGCTTAGTGGAAAAATGTTCAAAACTATAAATTTAAAACACACTAACAAGTGGTGCTTTATTATACAAGGGATATAATTCAATTTATATATTATAATTAATACAATCAGTAAGGAAAATCAAAGAATGTTTGCATGGGTCTAAAAAATGTGTGCAAGGGCCTATGGTTTGAAAACAGTCCAAAGGTAAACTTAACCTGCCACTGGCCAGATGCATTTTCTTTGAATGTGGGTTTCAATGCTGTTTCATTGAATGTGAGTTTCAAAAGTAGAGAAGCTTTAATGCCAAGTCTGTTTTCATTGTAAGACTATTGCTTTGTTTAGGTTTAGTAAACGTCTCAGTGTTTGGGCTATAATGTTTGAAATAAAAGTTGTAAATTAAATCCAACTGCCTGTAATCATTGTAGAACTAAAGCATAAAACAGTATGCACACAGATTTTAACAGTGTCTACAGTAAATGGGGAGAAATAGCCAAGTAATGGGACACTGGAATGGCCATGTGGGCGGGGCTTGGGTGGGTGGACTCGGGCGGGGCTGTGTTGGCAGGGGGCGGAGTGAGCTATGTGGGTGGGGCTCTGGGTTTGCACCCCCCTGCAAAAAATCCTGCGGGCTCCCTTGCCCCCCCCCCCAAAAAAAAAAAAAAAAGAATTGAACAAATGAAAGATATTGAATGGTTTCTGGGAGAACAATATCTATATGATAACATTGGAAGAAAAAATAACTCCTGTATAAGGTTAAATATACTGGAGGGTACGCTTCTCTTTAAAGTCTGCATGCAGTCCAAACTGTGGACTGCATTTATTATTTTGGGAACAGTGCTAAACATTTCAAACACTATCAATTTCAGAAGCTGCACACTACATGATTTGAAAAAAAAAAAAAAAAAAATTAGCAACACAGATTGTAGGCACATCCTTGCAGGTAAGCCATAGTACACAGTTCAGATTTTGGTGCACAGCGATTCTGTCAAGTTCATCTGTAATTCATTTACTCTTGCATCTCTTGTAAGTCAGTGGTTTTGAACAATGTGACATTTTATTTTTCTTAATGTTTTAGACAATATTATTGCATAATAACTGTAATATACCTGGAGAAATAAGACTTCATATGTTCATAGCTTTATACTATACCAGTGATCTGTCAATCACGGTAGGCTTCAGCAGCACTGACACAGAAGTAAAGCCTGTGAAAGTGAGCTAAATGCTTGCAAGTGAGCTTATAGTTCAGAACATGATGGTAGGCAGTAGAGTGAATTTGGGAGATATAAACAGACTATTTTCATCTTGGATTATGCTATAAAAGGGAATAGGGAAAAACTGAAGGAAAGGAAGGAAGGAAATGAGACGCACAGAAGGAATGGAGAGTACTGAGATGTGATGTCTAGTTCGACATAGTAAGATGTTTGTAGTCGGTGACTCCTGAGATGGATTTATGAGCGCCCATCCATTCATCTGATTGACATTTGAGTACCGCTGTTTAATAAACGGGGAAGGTTTGTTCCATAGGTGAGGGAGGTGCTAGGTGAATTTAACCCTAAATTGGTACTTGTTGATATTTTGGCATAAAATTCAGTCTTTGGATTGGGTTTAAAGTGTATGCATGTGTGCTGGCACGTGTTTGTGTGTGTGTGTGTGTGTGTGTGTGTGTGTGTGTGTGTGTGTGTGTGTGTGTGTGTGTATTTAATGATATACATTTATTTTCTAGGAAAATGAGCTCACATAGAGCAGAGTTTGACATACTTCAGAATGTGGGGTACAGCTCAGCTCATAGGAGTCTGTAGGGCACAGAAAATGCAGACAGGGTTTTAGTCTAGCTAAATAGGAATAATTATTTTTTTTATATATTTGTTAACTGGAAATTCTAGTTGACACAGGTATCCCTTTTCAGGGGTGACCCAGGAGCATTCTCTTATTAAGTAACTTGCTTAGAGTCACACAGGGGCAAATGAAGGTAAAGAGAATCATTCCCTGTATGAAGGGCTACAGGAAGCAGCTTAACAGCTCAGAGCCTTAACCCCCTGCTCTAACTGCCTTATTTAAAGCTTGGATTCTTTTGGGTATAAAGCAGTGGGAATTTTCTGGTTGGGAGATGTGTTTAGTGTCTATACGTCAAATGGAGCATTGTCAGAGCCATTGCCAGGGCAAATTGAAGGAGACAGCTACCTTCGGCATAAGCTATTGATGGATACTCTCAGCACCGGGGAAGAGGTGCCGGTGTGTGTCCCCATAAGTCAGTACCATAAATGCTCTGTTGGCCAGCTGAGCATTAGCACAGTGCTGGAAGCCATTTAAGTGGCTACGATCTCAAATTGTGATTGCTTAAATGATCTGCTTTTAGTGAAACAAAGGAAGGGTAAAGGGGAATTAGGATGGATAGGGATGTTGATTAAGAGATAACAGAGGTAGAAAGAGTTTCTGACAGTACTGGAGATGTGCTGTTTTAAAGATAACTGGTTGTCTGTCTAAGTTCCTAAATCTTGGACCACAGTGTCAATCTTAACATGAATTCCATTTGTATGATACTGTGCATGGGCCCTAACACACCAAAGGAACTAGGTTGCATTGTTTTTTGTATTTAGGGTAAGACTATAATTAGTGTGAGCAAGGTATTGTTGGACTATATGTGAATCAAGGGGAAGTTCAGGATGATCCCTATCTTCCAATTATCTGAGAATGTAGTTAGACAAAGGTTATTAGTATTTGACTACACTTCAGAGAAATATATTCCAAAGAATTTGAGGATGTTGAACAGAGTCTTAGGGATATCTACAGTTACATTTTGCTTTTGGGAGGGGAGATACCATTTATTTATTCTGATTATTTTCTATTTGATAGCTAGTTACCAATCCAGCAAATTACAAAAGGGTTGTTGTTTGACTGGATTAGCTTATTTATGATGTCAGAATTAGGAAATAGATTATTTTTTTGAAGGATAGCCCAGGAGATTTGTGCCAAGTAGATCACTTTCACAGTTGTACAGAAGTTATGGCAATCAAACACAGATCAGCAAGTGTCAGAATAGTCCCTGAGCTATACCAAGAGCTACACCAAAATTTGGAAAATAAAATAAGAAGAGAACCACTGGGCAATATCCCCAGAGAAGTGGAATGCGCTTATGTTATTACTAACACATTTAATTAACAGTACAAAATGCATTTCAAGATGACTCATTGAGTTAAGCCTGAATAGGTTACAGCCGGATGGAAATGACAGGCATTTTTTGCAGAGGGGCAAGCCCCCCCAAAGCTGTATATACCACCTCCATAGTGAAATAACTTAAGTATGTAGAAGGGAGAAATCTCCCAAAAGAAATGAATGACTGCTGGTGCACACTAAGAAATCACATCGGTAGTGATTTCCTATGGAAAATAGAGATGAGAGAATTCAACCTTGCCAAACTGTAATCATTCAGAAGACACCTCATCTAGTTTAAATTTGGTTAGGTTTAGGCCACACACACACACACACACACACACACACACACACACACACACACACACACACACACACACACACGTGCATTTCCTGAAATGATGAAAGTTTTTAACAAATGGGTCAACAAAAAAGTATGCCCATTGGCGGAGCCTGGATGGCTAACTTATAGCAGCACTTTTTAGAGCTTCACAAAAATCTAAAAACAGGGAAGTAATTATTTTCATAGAACAAAAACAACTAAATATTATTGATAGACCTTTGTTTCATCAGCATACTAACTTTGGTATAATTTCACCAATATTTTCCTGTCAAAGCAATTTGGAGATTATTATTACTTTGTGGAAATGATTAGCTCAAAGAACTCACACTCTGATACCACCTTGAGAAAAGAAGTGAAGTTAATGTCTTCCACACTACAAGAGCTATCCTTGAAAATGGATTTAAAGACAATCTTGATAATCTAAGAGAAAATTGCCAAAAACAAACTGATGTCTTCAAGGAATTACTACAATAGCAACAAACAAAAATATTGGATATTGAAACTTCTCTTTGTGACATAGATGGGAGATTAAAAGAAGAGGAGAATCGAAGTGAATTTCTTTTGCAGCAAAACAAACGGCTAATCAACAAGATAGATGACCTAGAGAATAGAGAAAGACGAACAAACATCGGCATATTTGGTGTCACAGAAAGAACTGAAGGCGAGGGCATTATTTTATTCTTAAATTCCTGGCGTCCTGAAATTTTGAACTTAAAAGAAGGCTTATCCAGTGGCACAGAAAGGGCTCGTAGAGCCATAGGAAAGCGTATACCTTCCTCACCTGCTGCTTCTCCAAGATCAATTGTAGTAAAATTTTTATCATACATGGACAAAGAACTTGTACTTAAATCAGCATGGAGGAAATGCCCTTTAAAATATGAACATTACCAAATTAGGTTTGATAATGACTACTCTACTAGAGTCCTTGACATGAGGAAAAAAAAAACTGGCAACTTGTGAAACTACTTAAACAAAATAAAATAAAAGCTCATGTTACATATCCTGCAAAAATGAAGATTTTCCACTCAAATGAAATGAGGACCTTCAATAATATAGAAGCATCTTCCTTCATCAAAAACAACAATATAATTACAATTCCAGAAGAAATGGACTGGACATCTTCTTCTTCTACATTGAAAAGATCTCCCCAAAAAAAAAATTCTTGGACTGATGTGAAGAAAAAGAAACAAGGAACTGAAACAAAAAATATTGTAATTACAAATGCTCTCAAAGAATCTACTAAAGTGTGCGATATATGCTAAAGAAATCCAAAAAAGTATGTCCATTCATGTGGTGCATGCTTATGTTATTAACTGTTGTGTGAAGTATGACTTATGAGAATTTTTATGACTGTTATATGTTTTGTGTGTGTGTGTGTGTGTGTGTGTGTGTGTGTGTGTGTGTGTGTGTGTGTGTGTGTGTATGTATTTATGTTTATGGCTGTATGTATGTATATAGAAAGCAGAATAGCCAGTTTAACAATGTTTTCCAGTAAATTACACTTTCAGGAGTGTATGTGAATAATATGATCCTGAGAGCAAAGCTTGTGAGGCCATTATTATTAGTAAATACCTTGAGAAGTATAATTTGGGTGGCTGTGGTGGTGCAGCGGTTAGCATTGCTACCTCACAGCAAGAGGTTCTGTGGTTCGATCCTTGGCTAGGGTGCCTTCTGTGTGGAGTCTGCATGTCCTCCCTGTGGTCATGTGGGTTTCTTCCAGGTGCTCTGGTTTCATCCCAAAAACATGCTTTAGGTGGAATGGACAGTCTGAATTGGCCCTAGGTGTGTGTGCCTTCTGTTGAAGGTTGGGCTGGCAACTCAACACCGTAAAACTCCACTGCCAATCATGAGTGGACAGATGATCCATTGTGGTGACCCCTAACCAGGAAAAGAAGAAGACCTCGAGAAGTAGAATTCCTTGATAATTGTCAAAAACAGGTATTAGTTTTGTATAATTTGGAGTTTTAGAATGTTATACATTTTAATGTTTGGGGTAGATACGAAGAATGGAAGAAGAGATATTTTTTTAGTTACTGAAGTTGCTTCCGTGTAACTTCACTGGTTTCTTCATTTGTTTCTAACTATTTTAAGTGTAAAAGTGCATTCTCAACAGATTCTGAATACAAAACATGAAGCAGAATTGCTAATGTTTTAGAGTGGTATTTTTTGTCTTTTCTGATGCTTTATGCTAACAATCAACTCTTCTCCCCATTCATCCAATCAACCCATTCATTCCCCATTGGTCTATAGGGGTAAGTATCCCCTGCCTGGGGAGAAACCATCATACTGCAGTAGGCAGTATAGGGCCTTAACCACTCTGCACTTAGTCTTAGCTTGATACCGAATGTCCCATCATTTCAGGTGTGTGTGTGCAGTGGGCAGCACAAAGATATGCCCTGATTTCATGATTATGTATGGGCTCCTCTGTGGTCCCATCCCTCTGCTGCTTAGTGTGCACTTTGCCATGTTCTCTGGTACACACTGTCCGCATGATAATACATACCTGTCCAGCACACAGCCCTTTCCCTCACCCCCTGATAGATGTAAGCAGACATTATCCATTCATTTTTTTCTCCTTCCTCTTTTCATATCCTCCAGTATTTGGGCTACTGTTCAAACCATTCAACTGGATTGTAGTCAGAGATTCATCCCCCTACCCCATGGTTCCAGTTAGTATTTATTTCTGTTGGTACCTCTGCTTCTAGTCATACTGGTGTGGAGTCCAGCGCATGCTCAGTTTGTTTATAGTGTTGTACTGTTCTGCCTAACTAGGTAACAAAGCACAATAAACTTTGTAATGTGGACAGGACAGTACAACAAGTTTGTAAACTGCTGGATTTTGTCATACAAAAAAATATATCATGTATTTTATATATTATTTGCATACACTGTGTATAAGGTCATTAGTTACATATATATAAACTGCATCTGTTGGGCACAATTAAATTCTTCATTGGTTTAGTCATTACCGGCATGGACTTAGCCAGTCATCCAACATTTAAGCCATTTTATACAAATTAATTTTTAGTTGTAATAGTTACTCAACTTAAAGTCAGAAAGCATCTCATCAGCAAACATATAAATTAAATTAGAAAGGTACAAGTGAGCCAACAATGAAGAAAAATGTGTCAAGAGACATGTATACTTATTATATTGCTGGCTATAATTGAAGAGTTCCAATGTAATAATATTAATATATGAGCTACAGTTTAAATTCCACATTTAAGCTGTATACATGTTGTGGGCCAGTAACACAAGAATTTGGTTTACTACTCAGGTCTTTCTGTTTATTCTCTGGGTAGGGTCTATAGTCTGGAAGCTGTCCTTGGCTCCATCCTCAATTAACTACCTATTGAAATATAGTATAAGAATTGCAGTACGTGAATTATGTGTAATAGACACACAGACTCACAAAAACACTCTCACAAACACACACACACACACACACACACACACACACACACACACACACACACACACACACACACACACACACACATTTTATTTCTTGCAAGAAAACAAATAACATACTTTTTCCTCAGGCTAAAGGCTTTCAGGGTAATATTTTAACAAATACAGGTATTACCAAAACATGCAGTTAATAACTTGTAAAACTTAAAAAGACAAGGTAAATACAAATAGTAAATCACATAGAGGTGTGGTTAATGAGAAATTTAAGTATGCGTAAAGAGTACTATTGAGTAATAATGTTCCTGAAATCTCTATATGGCAACACCTCTTTAACTATGATTTATTTGTTTATGTGTGTGTGTGTGTGTGTGTGTGTGTGCATACACACACACACACACACACACACACACACACACACACACACACACACACACACACACACACACACACAAAATGCATTTTCTAAACTTCTCAAATATTATATAACTATAAGAATTTAATAGAGTAGTTAATTTAATATCTGGCCCTGCAAGCAAAGTAACAGGGCCCAAAGCAATGATATATATGGTTGCTCAATACTCTAAAAGTACAGAATCTATATATCCTTCCCGTATCTTCAGCCATATCGGTTATTTTACTTGATTCCTTTGTCTAGTCCCCTAAAACTTCCAGTCCCATATATATTGCATATGCAGTGTACATATACATGCATACAAATATTTCAAGCATGGGCATTAATGCTCTTCTAACTTCCCAATATACCAAAACGCTTGTTCCCATAATAATGTCCAGGCTGTTCTAAAAAATATCTAAACTAGTACTTGCGTTAATGTAATTTGGTAGTCTGTTCCATGCATCTCTGTCAGAGAACCAATTAGTACACTTCTCATTCCTATAGAATCTTCTACATAGGTTGTCTGATGACTCTCTAATACTTTTTGATAACATAACAGAGGTAATTGTCTCTAAATGCCCTATATACCCGAATAAGATCTCCTCTTAGATTTCTGTAAGATGCAATGTACAAATTCAGATAATTTAGTCTTTCATAATAACTTAAATGCTCACATCCATGAGTGCCCTTGGTATATTTCTGCTGTACTCTTTCCAGTTTACTCATGCTTGTTTTCTTATACAGTTTCCCTATTGTTATTTCATACTCAAGTTTGGGTCTAATGAAACTAACAATAACTTCATAATTTTAGATTTCCTAGACTTTATAAATGTTTTATATAACCTATATCTCTATAACTATTATTAACCAATTGGTTGATATGATTAGAAAAAAAACTCATAGCTGAATCTACCCATATACCCTGGTTCTTAAATGAGTCTACAGTTTCAATCTCTGTGTTCTGTATTAACTATTCACCTTTCAATTTATGCCTACCAAATCTCATATGTTTAGTTTTTAATGTATTTATCAGCATGTTATCCTCCTGTGCCCATATAGTCAATTTAGTCAAGTTATTTTGCAGACATGCCTTATGTGTAACACGTAATCAGTTTACCAAACTTCAGGTCGTCTGCATATAGACTGTAGAATACCTCAGATAAAATGTTAGGTCTAAAAGATACAGTCTAAACAAGTAAAGACCTAGGACAGAGCCCCGTGGGATACCCTGACTATAACCAAGAATTACACCTGTCCAGCTGGTGTGTGATACTTGCCATGTCCTATTTGTAAGCCATGCAGCTATCCATCTTATCAAGAGTACATCAGTACCTAGCTGTTCTAATTTATTGATCAGTGTTTTGTGTATGACCATTTCAAATGCTGAAGTTAATTATATATATATATATATATATATATAAATTACATCACAGCACAATTTTTCATTCATAGGTGTTATTATATTGTTATAGAACAACACAAAAAGAAGAAACTGGTCTCACCACGATAAGCTTTGAAATAAAACTCCTTAGTCCTTGATGCAAAAGTAGATTTCAAACTTTGTATCTTTATTCCATGTAACAAAAAAGTTGATAAGCGCTTTCGCATAGATACAACTATGCTTCATCAGATAACTTTTAAAACCAAAACTCTCTATTTTAAAGTAAAATAGGTGGGAACTTAACTCATTAGGTTTTCAATTTATCACTTAAACAATCAAATATGCAAATACTGTTCTCAAGACCCTGCCAACCTTATTCATTCACAAGTGCAGGAAAAACAAAGTAAGCATTTAACATTCATTGTTACTTTCTTTCTAACAACTAGGAAAATATGTATATGTAACAAGTGTAGCTATCACCCACTTATGCACATCTCTTTTTAGAGCCATTAAGAGCTACTTTAAAACAGTTTAAAGTACTCTTTTAAAGTAGCTCTTTATAAGAATGGCTCTAAAAAGAGATGTGCATAAGTGGGTGATAGCTACACTTGTTACATATACATATTTTCCTAGTTGTTAGAAAGAAAGTAACAATGAATGTTAAATGCTTACTTTGTTTTTCCTGCACTTGTGAATGAATAAGGTTGGCAGGGTCTTGAGAACAGTATTTGCATATTTGATTGTTTAAGTGATAAATTGAAAACCTAATGAGTTAAGTTCCCGCCTATTTTACTTTAAAATAGAGAGTTTTGGTTTTAAAAGTTATCTGATGAAGCATAGTTGTATCTATGCGCTATCAACTTTGTTGTTACATGGAATAAAGATACAAAGTTTTAAATCTACTTTTGCATCAAGGACTAAGGAGTTTTATTTTAAAGCTTATCGTGGTGAGACCAGTTTCTTCTTTTTGTGTGAATCTCAGTTTGGGACTTGTGAAATTTGGTCTCTCAACAGAGCAGTTGCATCTTTTAGTTTGTATTGTTATAGAACAACATATTACAGGTGGTAATAGATCTGTTTTCAACATATGCTTGTTGATATATGGTTTCAAGTTGCAACCTATCCAGTTTTGACAATAACTTATCCGATATTACCTTCTCCATTATTTTTCTACAACATGAAAGTAGACTTAAGGGTCTATATGACTCTGGGTTTGTCCTACTCCCCTTTCCCTAAAATACAGGTTTAATAAGTGCATGTCTCCAATCTTGAGGAATCTCACCATATTTATATGACCTAGTGAATAACATATATAATGATACCGCAAGTTCTTGCTGAAGTGTATAACCGCGTCTTAGTGGTATCATTACTAAGGTAGTATTGTAAACTTCATATTAGTACATTGCTGATTTTATCTAACCCTGCTCTGTAATTCTATGGCTCTCAAATGCCATTTCAGCAGAGAATGAAATTCTCTAGAATTCATTTGTATTGACATACATTTGCATTTTTACTACCTATTACCTTTTGCTTCATAACTGTATTTTCTTAGTATACTTTTTTGTTAATGGTGAATGTTAACTATTAAAATTCTCCAGAACATCTCTCATTGCACATATATAGAGGGATGATGATGATGTATGTATGTATATACATACACATCATCATCATCAGCCCCCCTTTTCCCATTTTTTCTACATGGGGTCGGGGTATTGTGTTAACTGTCAACTCTCTCAATTCAGTGCCACACTCTTGCCTTCCTCAACACTCATGCCTGACTGTCGCAGATCTTCTTTCACACAATCCATTCACTTCTTTGTGGACATCCTCACTTCCTTTTCCCT